>NC_056746.1:848246180-848383680 GCF_019279795.1 Protopterus annectens | reverse complement strand
GTCCATATAGGACAAGCGTTTAAGGCCTAGGATCCTGTTTGTGAGGTCATTTTTTGGTCTGTCCAGTTGTTGCAGGTGTCTAGTGAGGTACATGCCAAATGGGGCATTGTACTCGATAACTGGCCTAATGACGGAAGAGTAGAGGGAGACAATGACCTCTTTCTTCCTGGATGCAAAACCCTTAGTAATGAGATGTGCCACATAAAGACTTTCTGACCACAGTGGCAGTGTGGTGGTCAAAAGAGAGGTTGCTGTCAACTTGTGTTCCCAGATATCTTATAACGCCTTCTGTGTTCAGTGGACTACCATCGATGTGGTAATTCATGGGAGCTGGGTTTTTCCCAAAGGGGATGATGACACATTTTTTGGCATTGAGCTTAAGGCCATGGTTCTGACACCAGTTGTTAGTCTCAGTGAGGCCTTTCTGTAGGATGTCAACATCACTTGGGGAGTTAATAATGGCTCCTGACTTGCAATCACCTGAGTACCTTCATGCTGGACTGGACTTCTGAGAAGTAGATACCAAACAGAAGTGGACACAGGACCGATCCCTGTGGGACTCCACTCATGACTGATCAGCAGTCTGACTTGGAGTCAGCTACTTTCACACTGTGGGTTCTATCTGTGAGCCAGTTTGCAACCCACCTAGTGATATAGGGGTTGATGCCTAGCTTAGTGAGTTTTTCTATGATTCCTGAGTGGGAAATGTTATCAAAGGCCTTGGCCAAATCAAGGTAGGCTGTATGAACCACCTTGTCTTCATCCACAGCTCTGGTGACTGACTTAAAGAAGTTGACCAAGTTGAGCAGGCATGATCTACCCTTCACAAAACCAAACTGTGTGGAATCCAGAGTTTGGAGATTCCCTATATCCCTGTTTATTAGGTCCATGATGATGCATTCCATAGATTTGCATATCAGACTCGTCAGGCAAATGGGGTGATAGTTCCCAGGGTCTATAGTCATTCCTCCTTTGTGGAGAGGGATGACTACAGCAGTGCACCATTCAGTAGGGACAAAGCCTGAGGTGAGGCTGTGATTAAACAGGACACACAGGTGAGGTGCCAGTTTACTCTGTAGTTCATGTAGAACACAGCCAGGGATATTGTCAGGTCCCATAAAAGTTGTATTGTTGGTCTTGGACAGTGCTGTTTTAACCTGTGCATCAGGAATACTGGGTGCTGGTAATCTACTGGTATTATGATTGGTCCTTTGGGGGGGATAAAGTTGGCACTCAATCTGTCGGCCAGTATATTGGCAATATCATTTGGCTCGGTATAGGAGGTACCATTGTGCAGTAGCTCAGAGCAAATCTGGGTATTGCTGTGGAGGTTCTTTACATGACTACAGAAGGCCTCATGGTTATCTTTACTATATGCTACAATTCTGTTTTCCTAGCTAGCTTTAGAGGATTTGATGAGGGATCTCAACTTTTTGTTGAGGCTGATAAGGGAGTTTTTCTAGTCTTGGGACTTCACTATTCTGCATCAGTTTCCTCCTTCTGTTGTAGAGTTTGTTTATGGCAGGGGACCACCAGATTGGCTTTTTTTGGAGGAGAGCATCTTGGTTCTATTGGGTATGGCGAGCCTAGCATTTGTGTACGTGTTCGTACAGTGCACTGGTGTATGATTCAGCGGTCATGTAACTATTCTCCATTTGCATGGGTGCTGTGAAGTTAGCCACCTCTTTTCTTAGGAGCCCAAAGTTAGCTTTGGAGAAGTTTTTCATGGTAGTTACCTTTTTGGGGAGCTGTGAGGGATGTGGATTTCCAAGGTGATTAGTTTGTGGTTGGATCTGACCAGGGAGGAGTTGACTATTGGTGTAGAGCAATGGTCACCCATGTTAGTAATGACCAGGTCAAGGATGTTGCTACCTCTAGTCGGGGTAAAAATGAGCTGGTCCAGGGCATTGGAATTAATGAATTCCAGGAAGCATTGGGCAAGTGCATTGGTACATGATTAGTTTTCCCAGTTAATGGAGGGGTAGTTGAAGTCGCCTAGTATGAATGTGTTAGGTCAGATCCTAATATTCTCCAGGGTGCTTAGGAACATGGAGTGAGTGTCTTGGGACATGGTTTGGGACCTATAACAGGCTACAACCTGAATCGCTGTCTTACCCAATGTTAGCTGCACCTGAAGTATCTCTGATGGGTTATGTTGGGCTACCACTTTGGAGGTGTGCGCATCCTTTATGAATATGGAAACACCACCACCTTTGGAGCTTCAATCCAAGTTCTGGGGCCAAAAATTGTGGAATGAGTTATAGCCTGGTAGTTCAGTGGTGCTTTCTGCTGCCTTGAACCAGGTCTGTGTCACAGCACAAATGTTGATGTTCTCCATTTTGAGGAGTGCTTCGAGTGAGTGCATTTTGAGATTTAGCTTCAGCTATCTAAAAGCTTGTTGAGTTGCATTTGTCCACTTTACCGAAAGTAGAGTCTTTTGCATGCTGAAGTCGCATGAGGTTGAGCAATACTAGTAAAGCCAGGAGAAAACTTCTTTTAATACCTTGCCAGGTCAAAAACAATGTTCACTTGCTTTTTAGTAATTGAAGTGGCCCAGTTTTGTACTGCTTCCACTTTTTCAGGCTGTGGTTTCACAAGCCCTTGGCCTATCATACAGCCAAAATAGCAGGTTTCTACTATACCTTACTTTCATTTAGCTGAATTACTTGCTAATCTAGTTTGAAGCAAACAGTTTAACATGGCTTGGACTTTAGGCAGATGTGTCTTACAATCTTCGGACAATATTAGAAAATCATTTAGTTTTTTATTTGCTGTATAGTCAAATCTGAATCTTGTGACGTGAAGGTCTGTCAAGAATTGCTTATTTAAATGCTTGCAAATTTATATTCATTACTTTACCGCGGTGGTACAGCGGTAACGTTGTTGTCTCACAGCAAGAGGTTCTCCTGTTAGATTCTCGGCTGGAGTGCCTTCTGTGTGGAGTCTGCATGTCCTCCCCGTGGTTGAGTGGCCTCCGAAAGACATGTGTAAATGGGCATGCCTTCACTGAAGGTTGGGCGTTGGGCTGGCAACTCAGCACCATAAAAATCTACTGCCAATCATTAGCAGACCGGAGTTCCGCTGTGGCAACCCCTAACCGGAAAAGCCGAAAAGACAAACAACAACAACTTTACTAATGCTGTCCATCCACTTCATCCTCTGCTGCCCCCTTCATTTTTTGTCTTTGCTCTTTCCTAGCATTGGCATCTTCTCTAATGAATCATATCTTCATTATCAGACCTCCTAGCAAACAGTATGGATTTGTGTCTTTAAGTATTGACTGCTTCCATCTTCTTGCAATCCATGTTATTCTCAAATGTGTTCACAACCTCAAGATGAAAAGTGTCAATTCTCCATCACATGGCCTTACTGATAGTCCAACTCACAGCTGCATGTTGCTAGTAGGGAAAAAAACATTGCCCTAACTTTACAAACTTTTATCTATATTTCCTATAGTTTTATAGTTTTCTATGAAAAACAATGTGACTTTTAACGTCATGCTATTACTACCTACAAAGAACTTGGACTCCTGGAAAATAAAATCTTTCATTGCCCCCCCCCCTCCCCATCTGTTTTCAAAAACTGATAGTTGTTGTTTGTCTTTTCAGCTTTTCCCGGTTAGGGGTGGCCCAGCAGAACTCCGGTCCGCTAATGATTGGCAGTAGATTTTTTTTTATGGTGCCAAGTTGCCAGCCCGATGCCCAACCTCCAGTGAAGGCACGCCCATTCAGGCATGTTTTCCGGAGGCCACTCGACCGAGGGGAGGACATGCAGACTCCAAAAACTGATAGTGATATATGAAATTGTATTTTTTTTTTTATGTTGAACAACAAATCAGCTTTTGGACTTCCTGCACTTTCTGCTTTAACCTTTATCAACAGGCTTTATAACTCTTCAGCACTTTCAGCTATTTAACTGGCATCTTCTGCATATCTGAGGTTGTTAATATTTCTCAAAGCAATTTGATTTAAGCATCTAATTTGTCAAATGCTGCATTTCTCATGTTATATTCAGCATATACATTAAATAAGTAGAGTGACAATGTACAAACTTGTACTCCTTTTTCCACCTTCCATCAGTTGCTCCACATTCAGTTCTAACTGTTGCTTCCTGTTCTGTATATGGATTGCTCAGAAAGCAGATAAGGTGACCTGGTATCCTCTTTTCTCTACGTATTTGCCAAAGTTTGTTATGGTCCACACAGTCAGCAGCTTTAGAGTAGAAGAAAATATTCTTCTAAAACTCCCATGCTTTCTCCATTATCCAGTGGTTGATGGAAATTTGATCTCTTATATTTCTGACCCTTCTAGAACCAGCTTGCACATCTATCTGTTCTTGGTCCAGGAAATGATTAAGTTAAGCTTGCAAGATCTTCAGCATTTCCTTGCTAGTATGTGAAACAAGTACAACTGCTAGACAATTTTAACGCACTTTAGCACTGCCTTTTTTGGATTGAAATATAAATTAACCTTTTTCAATCTATTGGTAACTGCTGTGACTCCCAAATTTGCTAGAAAATTCCAAGCAGCACTGTATCAGCATTATTTTGTATGATTTTAAACAACTTCCTTCACCACTGTTGTTAGAAAGGCTTCCTAGGACCCTTTAACTTTACTCTGCAGGATGTCTGGCGCTAAATCAGAGAAACGCTATTATATGTATCAGTTATGTTAGGGTCCATTTTATATAATTCTTTTGTGCATTTCTGTAATCTCTTCTTATTATCTTCTGCTTCTGTTAGATCCACCCCATGTCTATCTTTTGTAATACCTGATTATCCTGGAAGGTTCGATAATATTATCAGTGTTCTTAAAAAACTCTCTTGCCATCCCTGTCTATTATCTTCTTCCATTTCTTAGCACTACTGATTTAAACGTATCTTCTTATCTTTCCTTGTTATTCTCTGCAACTCTGCATTCAGTTTGACATATTTGTCTCTGTCTCCACTGCTTTTTTACTTTGCTTTTTTACTCAACCACTTTTAATGCCTCCTTCAACATCCATTTTGTCTACTTAATCAACTTTCTATTTGGAATATTTTACTGCCACTTTTTGGACAATATCAGAACTTCTGTCCATAGTTCCTCACATACTCAATCCACCAGGTCTTATCCCTTTCATCTTTCCTTCACCTGCACTATTGACTTGAAATGCCATTGATTTTGTAGATCATTGGCCTAGATGCTTTTCTTGTTTAATTTAATTTTAAATTTTGCAATAATAAGCTCAGGTCAGAGTCAGCTCCAGGTCTTATTTTTACTGACGGTATATAAATGTTTCATCTTTGACTGCAAAGTATAAAGTCAATCTGATTTCTGTATTGACAATTTGGAAACAGCCATGCATAAAGCCATCTCTTAGGGTTTTGAAAAATAATGTTTGCTACAGCCAATGAGTTATCTTGGCAGAATTTTACTGGTCTATGTCTTACTTCATTTAGTAATCCAAGGTCAAACCTTCCCATTATTCTAGTTGCACTTTGACTACTAACTTTGCCATTCCAATAACCTATGACGAAAATAATATATTTTTTGGTGCTATTTCCAAAAGATGCTGTAGATCCTCATAAATTCACCAGCTTATTCCTCTTTAGCATTTGTAGATGGAACATAGACTTGGTTCACTGTAATGGTGAATGGCTGTCCTTGAAGTCTGATTAAGATGATTTTTATCATTTTCTGGATTATAGCCAAGCACTGATTTTGAAACTCTTTTATTAACTATGAGGTCTACTCCATTTGTTCTGTAAGATTATTCACCACAGTAGAAGATATGTTAATTATCCAATGTAAAATGATCCAATCCAGTTCATTTTAATTCACAAATTGCCAAGATGTCAGTGTTTATTCTTATTGTCTAATCTTTAACACCTTAAGTTTACTTTGGTTCATTGCTCTTATATTCCAAGTCCCAATGGTATATAATTATTTGTAGCAGATGATCATTATTGTGGCTTAATCTGTCCACGTTATAAACTATACTGCTACTCATATATGTCCTTTGCTCTTCTCCAGTAGTATGCTAGACAACTTCTGAACTGAGAGTCCCATCTTCTGATGTCATTTTGACACACCTCTGTTTGCTATAATTCATACAGTTTTCTTGGTGAAAAATATTAGAGTGTCTTGTTATTACATGGGTTTCCCAATGACCAAAAGGCAGCGGTTTATACTAGAAAATCCATCAGATAACCAAAAGGCAAAGCTTTATAATAAAAGATCTATCAGATGTGGAAAATGTCAATTATTTTCCCTTAATATTTGGACTTAATGAGAGTTAGCCTTTGTTTAAGTCTAAAGAGGGCAGAGACTAGTTTTACCCAGTTTTTTAATCACTCCATCCACTCAGGCTTAGGATATAAATCAATTTAGATATGCTGTTTATCTTCCTGAAGTCATTGTACGATCTTATAGGCCTATCAGGCTTGGATACCTGTATAATGAGACTATTTCGCCCACTCTGAGATTCTTCTATATTCCACCAACACATATAATGCTAAAACGAAGTTTTAAACTATGGAGACCATTGAAAATAAAATTAGTAAAATTTAAGCACTTTCTTCCCTCCTAAAGGGAATTTATCAGAATAATGGCATACAAAACCAAATGGAGTATATTTACTTCCACAATGCAAAGGCCTCTCTTTAAATAATCAAATGAATTACATTAAATAATAAAGTAGCTGACCATTTAATGAAATGATAGTACCAAAAATAACATAGTTGTAAAAATATATAAACTTTTACTTAAAGTAACAGTATGCTATGAACTCTATTGTAAAACATTTAACAAGACCTTTATTATGGTTAATATGTTAAAAGCCTAAAAATATGCTTATAATTTTCTAGCCTTCATTTGCAAAACTGATGAAATAGAAAGGGTTTCATTCAAGCCTTGGGGGAAGTTGGCACCTAACCTAAATTGCCATACTAGTTCACAAATTTCTAAAAGCACCTTCCAATCATCCCCACGTGGACTTTAAATAATTTGCTCCAAAATTCCAAAATGACATTTCTGGAAAGATTTACAAGTAAATTATGTTTGTATAAGGCATTGTTATAATTTTTATTAGAAATATTGTAAAGATGTTTGTAAATTCTCATTTTGAAATGTCATTCAGTTTTGCCTGCATAGAAGGCATGGCATTCTGAACAAATGGCAATGTACACAAACCTCTGGGATAAACAATTCCCCTTGTGTAAAAACACACTAGAATTTAAAACATTGTCTAGTACTACACTTTTTTGTAAGATGTAACTACACTCTCTTTTCCTGGGATTGCACTCCTTGTTGTGTTCTTGGTTTACTTGGTGGAGAGCTGTCCGCACATTTTGTGGTTTTATGTAACTACACTCATTACAACACCCACAACAAGTGATTCCTCATTGTTTATATTCTATATTCCCCAAGTGTAAGCATCTTTTGTACATCATTTATAACTGTTTGACATTGGCTCTCTGTATTCAAAATGATGTACTTTCTCACAGTCTCTGTGTTTTGCTGAGTTAAACTGGTTATACCTAATAACTCTGAGAATATGTCTTTATTTCTGAATGAAAATTATTTTACTTCCTTTTCTGAGTATCCTCTTTTGGCTTTAAGTCTTTCTGAAGGAACTTTAACTTCACCTGTGAACATACTTACTATAGAAATGCCGGCAGGAGTTTCTCTTCATGTTTTCAGAACATTCTTGTAATATATCTCTTCTGGATCCTTTTTTTTCCAGCTATCAACCCTTATAATTCATTTCACTTATTTTGCCAATTACTTCAAAAATATGCTGTGTTGTCATACAAGTAACGAGAATGTTGACTGTCTCATATGTGTTTCAAAAGGTCTTGCCTCTTTGCGGTGGATATTAGTAAAAGTATTTATTTATTTACTTACTGTTTGTTAACTGGGTCGGTACACTGGTTCATAGACCCTTTTCAGGGAAGGTCTTGACCTAATGATTAACAAATTATAGTCACAGGTGTAAGTATAAACGATGTAATAATATTACACATAAAATCAAAATAAAGTAAAAAAAATCACAGAATTCTCCACTTTGCACAGGAAAATTATATAGCGCCATACACCTTATTAAATCTTAAATATTATATACAAGACCTTTTGAAGCTGTGAAACACAATATCTGGCATCCACTTATTGTGATTACTCACCCTAGTTTGCTAAAGCAATCATGCCTATCTGCTTATAAAAGGTTATTTTTTAGCATTCTTGTGAAGGTCTGAAGACTGTATCACATTTAACAGAGTCAGGAAGTGAATTTCACACATTAAGGGGGGTTTTGTTGATGGATTTTTTTTCTGCAATGGCAAGAGTAAATGGTGGCTTGAAAAATGTTGTACTGTAAGGATCTCTTAGCGAGTGTGAACTGCTACTTATTTGAAGCATATTCCTAAGGGGAGGGCAGAAGTTGCCATGAATTAATTTAAATGTGTGTTTATTTACTAAGAAGGTTGCTCTGTCATTCAATGGTAACCACTTTGGGTTTGAAGTGTAATACAGTACTGTTCTGTGAGAGGGCTCTGATGAATAAAACAATTCTATTTTCTGTTTTTTTTATCTTTCCTAACAAGGGTGAATTACATGATGTACTTATTTTTCTTTTGTTGACCGGGTTAGACCCACATGGTTGGTGCCACTTTTTATGGGAGATGCGATGTGGTATTTCTACTACTAGGGGAAATGTGGACAGACCATCGGGTAACTCCCCCTACTCTTTTTGATAGGCACAGTAGGATCTTTTACATCCATCTTAACTACCATTTATCTCACCCAAAAGATGATGCACTGAGGAGGGCAGCACCCCTTCCTCCCATGCTGAACCGTACTGTACTGTATTGTCAACAATCCAATAACCTGATGTGGGACTAGAACCCAGAGCCTTTAGGTTTTCCAATATCAAAGGTGGTTATGCTACCTTTTAAGGAAATGATTAGTAGGAAGTATTCCAATCACAGCAGTAGGACATTTATGGCTATGGCCTCTCTTGCTTCAGTAGTTAATAGATAGAGATTTTATAACCAACATTCAGCTGATATGACACAATAAGTGACTTTTTTCTGTATGCACTACAAAACTAGGACTTTGGTCTTGTGCGACTCTTAGGTGTTTCTGATGAGTAATTGCAGGAAGCGTAATACTGTCTAGGTCAGTTAGTGTTACATGAGTACCTTTAGTTATCCTTTGAGGTGTTCCAAGGAGCATTATGATTGTTATCTGGGCATTTAGAGTGAGCTTAGTGTTTTGTAGCCAATTACAGAGGAGTGCTAGATCTTTGTGAAGAGGTTTGTTGATGTCATTCGAGAACTTGCCAAGCCTTGTAATTACAATATCTTCAGGGCACAACCAGCAGTTCAGGTCAGGAAGATCTCAGGGCAGATCATTAAAGACTGAAAACAGTACTGATCTTGTACAGATCTCTGTTGTATGTCTCAACTTTAAGTAGCTCTTGTGTCTGTAAATCTGCTGTAGAAACCATGCAGCATTTATCTTTCAGATAATCTGAAAAACATAAGCACAACATTGTAGAAAAGTACCTTAACTCCTGCTTAGAGCAGTCTCAGATGAGTATTTCTGTTACACATTCTCTGTCTTTGCTCTCTTACAAAAAGTATCACAAGTTTTAACCTGTCATGTGGATCTTAAAATGTCTTGTTACACTTTTATATATGGTATTTTCTTTCTCCCATGTTTTCTGGATATCTGCCACAAAGCAATTCAAATACTATAATTGTAATTGAGGCTTAGTATACACCTCGTCTAGCAAAGGGAAGATATAAAAGCATCATAGTTTTCTTAATTTATCACTATAGTCTTTTGCAGTATATGTATTTATCTTTTACTAATTTTAACTTTGTTAACCAGCTATAACCCAGACATGGAGAAGGATATTATCTTCACACTGAACTGTCTTGAAATTGACATGCCTTATCTAGAGGTCAGTCAAGTTAGTAATTTCCTCTGCAATCTGAAGTGAAATGAAGGCCATGGCCTCTTGTCTTACAAATACTGGCAAAGGCCTTTCCTGTTCATATAGTTCATCCCTTTTGAAGGGAAACTCCTGATGATAATTTTCTCCCCTAGAGGTTTTCTATTTCTTAGTGGTAGTTTTACCTGCTTTTCCACTAGAGTATTGATTCTGGTTCTGACTGGTTCTCTGCTTTGGTAGAGTGGAGAGAAGATTAAAACACCTTTCAGGTTCCCCTTTTTATTTTATTTCTTTCAGTACAAGAATATATGTTCCATCTTTAGTATCTGTTTCAGTTTCCCATAACATATTCTTAATTAAGTGTTTAACTTTGCTAGTCTGAATGCTAACTTCTTTTATCTTTTTAGCTGTCTTTTGTTAAAACTTATATTCCCTGTCAGCACCTATAGAGACGTCCTTCAGTAGTTTAGCATGAGCCTTTTAACAAGATGCAGAAATGTGTTTTCTCCCCCTTCCACCAAGAGGTGTACCTTGACTTATTTTGCATCTTCTAGTACTGCATTTTTTTCTTTGCTGAAACTTGTACTTCTGGCAGTACTTGCGGCTAAACCTTTTCCTCCTAATTTTCCTAGTTCTTTAAACTGGGGAAAAGGTTGGCCAGTTGTTACATGATGAGACAGGCTGAGCACTAAGCAACCGGGAAAACACATGGCTAAAGATAACATCATGATACAGACAAAGCTTGATATGCAAACGTTATGCACGATGGTCTGCATTTTGACATGAGTTATGTGGTATTCCCACTTGTCTCCATGTATCACTTCAATGTTATGTTTACTAGCTGTTTTATGTTTGCAAATTTATTTGTGCTTTAACTAGTCTAATCATGTCTCCACAGTCTAATAATCCTAACAATTATTTCCCTTCTAATACAATAGTACATTTTGTACGTTTCGTACTTGCAGAATATCAGAAAGCATATTGGCGAATTCTAACAGGTAACCACTCAGCATTTTCATACCTCCTTTGTATACTCACTGGCACACGTAGTCTAACAGACTATTGACTTGTAATAGTAGCATTTTTTCAGGGACAGTATTGCTCCCATTAATTGTACATTGCCTGATTATATATCCCTTTTTTAGAGCATCCAAACAAATTGGTTGGAATGCTGACAAATTTTTCTTAGTTAACAGGAACAGAAAAGCATACTTAGGTGAAGGCTTACTACTAGTCCTGTGCGCAGACAAGTCTGACTTCTAAAATCTACAGCTTCGTGTAGTAACAAAAACGGTACTGCAACATAGTTCTAGGTACACTAATTAGTAATTATTAATTCATTAATTAATTAGTTCTAGGTAAATTTCTCTGAAATTTATCTACAGACAAAATGTCCAAAATATTGCATTCATTATTTATGTGTCATTCTAGTCACAGTTTCCAAATGTGCAACTAATCTGTCAATTGAATTGTCACCTTTTACATATCGAATACTCATTTATGAAATTTACAAGAGTATACTTCATGTGAACCTCCACTCCTTGCTAAAACCTTCCTTTAATTTCTGGTAATCATGTACATCAAAGTCTTCTAAATTCTTATAAGTTTTTTTGGACCACTCTGATTAGGTGGGAATGACAGCATTCTGCCCACTTCTGCCTGAGGCCAGCTTTCACTAGCTGCATACCTTTCAAAAGCAACTAGATTATCCAGCACATTCTCCTTGGGCCCAGATGACTTAAGGGTTGTATTGGAACTCTATACTTCTTTGGAATCGAACTGATGGTTAACAAGGAAGGAAATCTGTTGTGGGAGACCTCACTGTCATTGGTGTGTCTTTTATTAAAGACTGACCAGGCGCTGGTCAGTCACTACACACTTCTAAAATGTGAGTAGGAGTTGTTCCTCTCATTGGTCAGCAATTGCACTTCTCTCCTAAAGGGCAGCAATAGATGCTATGAATGCCTCAAACATTTGGCCACATTTTGTAGAAGTATTTAGTATCCAAGTCAGTATGCACAAGAATTGTTGTCTCACATTTAGCCAAATACACCCAGTGTAATTAAAAAGACCCTTAACTTCACATTAGTTTCTTCCACAAGTTGATAGCCTGCATCAGCTTGTACTGGCAAATACAACTGAAAAAAGCAGACAGCTTTTGGAAAACACTGGAAAACTGGCCTTGGAAAACAACAACTGGAACACCTACAGAGATACCATATTAAAAATGATAAAAGGCCTAAACAACATATGTTACATAGACTGACTCAAAGCCCTGTCACTATCCTATAGACTGCTAAGAGGTGACCTGTGTCTGGCATACAAGGCATCCTTTGATCCAGTACCAATGGAAACTGGCTAGGCTTAAACTGGCCCTCAAGGGCAGCTAGCCTAGTAGTTACTTATGAACATACGAACCTAAAAAAGTTCACAATATAAAAATAAAGATTTTACCCACTAAACCATTGCAAAATGTGGTGTGGCTTATGACAAACCATGCAGTCATTCAAGTTTTATTTATGACTTAAAAAATTTTCAAGTGCAGTTCAGTCCAACATAAATAGATTCACCTTTCAGGCAGGCTTTTTCACAGCACTGCAAACTTTTACACTTAGATGCAGTGTTTCTCTGGGAGAGTAGCTGGCACAATAAAACAGTATTTAAAGAGACTTCTAGCAATAAGTAACTCTTTTCCCATTTTGAGAAACAGGGAGCAACATATAACAATCACACATTCTCCCCTGGCAGTAGTAAATTCAGATGACTTGAGTCTGGTCCCTTCTCCACATATAGATGTCCTCCTTCTTCCTTCTTATCCATATAACTCCAACTAGAGTGTTTCCTAGAACCTCCTTAGACCCAAATGTCACAGATCTGCTGTACACTAGGACACTGTGCAACTAGCTCTAATTACTGCTTGTTTTCTTGCTGAGACCAGTTGGCATTATGGTTAAGGTCTGTGCCTCCCATGCACAAGGTAGAAGGTTCAATCCTGATTTTTAGCCAATGCTTGCATGGGGGTTGCAAGTTCTCCATGGGTCTTACCCAAAAATTAAACTGAGGGCAGCAGCACGGGGTCTAGAGGGTACCTTATAGGGGGAATAGCTGTATGGTCCAACAGATTTGGGCATCAACTGTGTTGTGCAGTATCCTCAAAATATGAGAACATGGATGGCAGACTGAGTGTTTAGTCAGGGCTAACCACTCAACAGTGTAAAAATTGGCTTTAGGTAATTCAGTCATGTTGACTAATGTTGGGAAATGGGTGATAAGTGGGTTTGAGGACTCAGCCTACTCTGACCTATGCCATTGACCTATGCTAAAGCTAGGAGAGGTGTATGTGCCCCTATTGGCCAGTGTGCCCACCATAAAGTCCAGAGGCCCTGTGTCAATAAGCTACTAGGAGGCTGGTGTCCAGTTGTCCAGCTTGGATTACCTAGAATAGCTCTGTTGAGCAAAAGCTGGACGTAAAACCAATCAAAATGCTAAACATGAACTAAAAATTGGTACACTTACTGGGGGAGGCTGTACATTCTATGTACCCATAGTGAAAAGAAAAAGCACTTTACAGGCCCTCGAGCAATATAAACTAATAACCATAGCAGTAAAAATACTTGACTATAAACCACAGAGGTATTGCTAAAAACATACGATTAAGCACTTTTGTTACACAATCCTTACATGACTTCTTCAGAATCTAAAATCACAAATACAACTCCATTCATTTATACATTTATAAATACAACCAGGGTTACATGACCGTATTAATTAGACATATTATATCCATCTCAGCTCAGTAAATATTATAAATAAACATTTTGTAAAGAAACATTAAAAATGTTTAAAAAAACAATACTGTACTACTAAAATAAACTTGCAATTTAGCTGATCTAAATTTCAATATACTTTCTATAGAAACACAGTCATTTAAACAAACTTGTGGCAAGCATTTAAATGCAACTGCCAAACCAATTCACTTTGTTCCAATTCAGCCTCCAAGTACCGCCTCATGGACTAATCTCTACCTTTTTGAATACAAAACAACAAAAGTCTTTTAGAATTTGGAGAAATAATAAAAGTTTTATTTTAAATTCAATATTTCCGAATATCATACTGATGTTTGTAAATCCTAGTTCTTAACTGTCCCTCAGTTTTCCCCAACATAAAAACTGTTACATGAGAGACAAGAGGCTAAGTAATCCATGCCCCTTGTTTTACAATTAAAATTACCTGGATACCATATAAGTTTATAATAATCTGCAACTACAACATTTGTTTCACCTAAAATGGACTTACAATATTTATACTGATCATATCTGGCTATACACTTAACTTTGTTAATAAATACATTACTAACTCCTTGCTTCTCCAATATTTTTTAAACATTTGTTCCTCAACTATAAACAATAACAGCTCATCACCAAATCTGTCTTTAATTTCTTGTTTAAAAACTAAAATCCAGTTCATTTTATTTTTGTTTGACCTGACTAGTTTCATGAGAATATGCTGGTATCAAAGCTTTATATTTTTTATTAATAATATGTGAATTATTCTTGTCCATAACACAACTTCCCTCTCTACTAACAATGTTGATACTTTCTTGCTCTAGCTACTTTGATCTCTTCACTTACTTTATCAATTAATAAACGATGATATCCCCTATCTGAAAACATGTTTGAAACATTGTCCACCTCTACATTAAGAATATTATCATCAGAAATAACATGGGATATTCTAATAAGTTGCCAGTTAACAATATTTTTCTTTTATTTTTCATAGGTAATTACTAGAAAAATGAATATCAGAATTAGAAAATGTCCCTTTTCTATAATTTAATACAAACTTCTTACGAATAATATACTTTGATATAGTTATATCCCAATAATTTATTCTATAAAAATCATAAGTATATGTGCATTTTAAAAATTCAGTTGTTGAAGAAATGTAACCAACAAATTCTTTTAAATCTTTGATTGTACTTTTTTGGGGTATGAATATGTTATCCAAAAATGATAATGGGCCAAATTCAGGAAGCCTCCGTGTAAGAGTTATAACTCTTACACGGAGGCTGCAGTTAAACGGTGTGATGTCAGCATGTCATGCATATGCATGAGGTGCATGAGGCATGCTGAATCACACCGTAACTCTTACACGGTCCGTGTAAGAGAGTAGGGGGCGTGTCTGTAGGCTAAGCCCTGCAAGCGGACACGCCCCCGGAAGGCTAGAATGGCTGAAAGTAAACAGCCACGAGAGAGGCCATGGAAATGTGAATAAACACACTACACAACACATGCCCCCACAGACCAGCAATGTAAAAAGTGAACAGATGTTATAAAATGAAAAGAAAAACTGTTTTATTTTTTTTAAACCCCGTAAATGTGTACTACTGTGTGCGCTCGTGTGCTACCAGCGCAACTGCAGTTAGCAGGCAGTGGAAAAGGATATAAGAACTAAATATGCAAAGCAAGCCAAGAAGTAATAGCATAGCGGTAGAGTTGTTGGCTTAAGAGCAGGCAGGCAAGGTTCGAGCCCACACAACAACCTTTTTTATTTTTGTAAATAAGCACTAAAAAGGCCCCTGACAGTATTGTACAAATGTAAAAGTATTTCCTTTTTTTAAAATGGAATGAAATGGAGCATATATTATCAAGTAATACAATAATAAAATATTTAGAAATGTACTGATAGCTAAGCTGCTGTGAGACGGAGTGCCCATAGCTGAGTAGTGTTTCAAAGGCTGCAAATTGCTTGCCCATAGCTAAGCACCGGTTTAACAGGCTCAAATTGTGTGCAACTAGCTGTGCTTAGCTTAACATGCGTGTTACTAGCCAATTAAGGTTTATCCCAGTGCACACCGTTTGCGCGGAGGTGCGCGCCGCGCCCACAAGCTAACCGCCCGTGCGCATGCGTTAGCTCCATGCAAATGAGCACAGACCTGGTTTTAAGTGCTTAAAAGTGCTTTTGGCGTGTTTGATTGACAGGTCCTCAACTCATTCCTAGACAGTCATAAAATTAAAAATCAGGGGTCAGATTCGAACCCAGGACACCATGCACTAGAGTCAAGGTACTAAACCACTAAGCCATGACAGCAGTACTTAGAAATGCAGAAATAGCATATATATAGGATATAATCCAGAATGGAGCATGATAAAGCAGTTTCTGTGAAGTAGATACAATTCTAAACCGGCCAATCATAGAAATGTGCGGGAAAATCGGCATATATAAGCCCCATAGGCGGGAATACACAGCAGAAACGATTGTAGAATAGACCTGCAGGCAGAATGAGTGGAGTAGGGGAAGGACGTTGCTTTTGAGCACAGCGGTGGGGCGTTGAGGAGTCCAGATACATGGTCTGGCTCCTAGTTCACCATCATGAGGCCCAACTCATGCAGGGCCAGGTCTCATGGGGAGCGTACAGGGTGGAGGCATGGGACCAGTTGGCTCATGATCTTACTAGTGCTACTGGGATTCCACGCACTGGTGAGCAGGTCCGTCACCACCATGCGGACCTGAAGCGACATAAGCAAGACCAGTTGACCCAATGGATCCAGGAAGCCCAGGATATGCCCAACGCCCCACTACTGAGTAAGTTACATTTTACTTATGTATGTAAGGAATTCAACTAGCTGATACCATGGAGATGTGTATCCCAATATTACTTGTTTTGTATTACAGCTGCAGGTGTCCACTCTATGAATCGACGGGCACATGACCGCAGGCTGGTGCGGTTGCGCCACCATGCAGGTTAGTAACCCCACCTAGTACTTGTAAATAAATATTATAGTGTAGCATGTAGCAGAATACTGCAGTGTGTTGATTAAAAGTAATAGAATGTGCAAGCAACAAGTGCAAGTCTGCAGGTATAGCTGCAACAAGTTCATCAGTATGCAAGTGAAACTGGAAATATAAGTGATAGAAATAAATAGTGCTGTAATACAGATGTCTCACCATTAATTAAATGTATGTAGTAGAAACTGGAAGCCAACTACCACGTAAAATCAATTCTTTATTAGAACAAGAGAATAAGCGCTTTTGCGTGCATCCACAAAGGCACGCTTCTTCAGATTCAATAAATGTAGAATAGAATCACTCATTATATATAAAAACACTAATTGAATTATATATGAATTATCCAATTCAATTCAGTTGTTGCTTATTCAATTAATTAATCTGCTAGGTGTAGCTTAAAAAATGCTTAGTACTACTTTTCTTTTAAAGTCATCAGCTCTAGATAATGCAATGATAACAAAAGACCACAAGAACTATTAATAACACATTACAAATTAATACACAATGGTCTTACAGATTTTATCAAATATGTAAAACATTATATGCTGATATCATAAAAAAGCTATAAAATGTCTGACTTTGTGATACTTATAAAAACATTATAAAAATCAAAATAATAATAATATCAACTTTTAAAAATCTAATGACAGAGTTACTTATATAAACAATGTTGAATGCAGTTCAAAAGTGCAATATGCCAATACATAGAGTCTACTACTGACAATGTATATAGACATATATTAAATATGCAGAATAATGTAAAACCTGCATTTAGTTTTGTTCAGGTATAAATTGTATTTAACTAACAATTATAACATTTTCCTATTTATATATAAATACAGTAATATGTGTGTTATTAGTATCCCAAAAATCCAAAAGTTTTTACATGTATATATACATGTGCTTTTATAGATGTTACAAACCATAAAATTTCATATATCTATAGACAAAATTCATTTGTGGTGGGGGTTCATGAATATTTTACTGCTTATATACAGTCCTATCATCAACTTCAAACCTTTTGTCAAACCTTAATGGTATATTTATGGTCACATAGAGAACAACCATTCAAGATGTTAAATGCTTAAATATGCAAGGGTGACTATTTAATGTGATCTGATGAGCTGTATATTAATTAACATATAAGTGTATTTAAAGAAAAAGGTTACATGGCTATATATGCGGAAAAGTATAATCCTGGCTATCACCTCTAAGTGCAAATAGGTGTTAATATTTGCTTTTAAAATGATCTAATACTCACATAGGTATTTAATCCTGGATAATTTTGTGCCCTGAATTTAAATATCCAGTCTAGCTCTAAGTTCTCTAGGTCATTGAAATTGTCACCCTTCCTAACATTTGGTTCTCTTTTTTGTAGAACTCTGAAAAAGAATTTATGTTCAGGAAAATCTGCAATGTGTTTGGATAAAGCATTCCTGTGGTCAGTTTTCTTAATGGCATATATATGTTCTTGTATTCTGTCCCTAAATCGTCTTGTGGTCATGCCTATATAAAATGCCGGACATGACTCACAAGTTGCCAGATAGATAACATTACTGTCTTCACAGTTTGCAGTACATCTAAATTCAAAGTTAAATAATAGCTCAGGGTGAAAGAAACTTTTCTCTTTTGATATCCATTCACAAGAGCTGCACTTTCCACAGGAATGAGTACCAATGTTAATGTTATTATTTAGATTTGTTTTTTTAGAAAATGAATTAGGTCTTCTTTCATTACATAGTATCCTTTTTAAGTTCTTTGAATTTTTATATGTGAAGGTGGGTCTCCCACCTATCAATTGTTTAATGTCATCATTCGTTACTAAAATAGGCCAGTTTTTTATAATAATGTCAGTTAGATGTTTGTTGTCACTGGTATAATTAATTATACATCTGACATAACATGAGTCCATTTGTGAAGAGTTACTATTATATCCATTTGAAAAATTCAAAGATTTAGAGGCACCAAAGGAATTAGAATATCCATAATTCCTGTAAGAAATACTTTCCTGCATAAATGAATCTTTTATATTAATTACCATATCCGAGTTATATCCTCTTTCTCGAAAGAATTGTTCTAACTTATTAAATTCACTATTTCTTTCATCTATTTCTTGGCATATTCTGTCTATCCTGGTGTATTGTCCCTTAACTATATTTTTAAAAATAAACCTTGGATGCATGCTATCGTATTGCAATAGGGTGTTTTTCCAACATTCTTTCCTAAATAATGAGGTTTTTAGTCCCCCCTGTCCATCCTTTTTAATTTTAAGATCAAGAAAATTAATGTCAGAGGTTGAATGTTCGATTGAGAATCTTAAGAAGTCTGTTGTCTTCTCTAGGTCAAATATAAAGCTTTGTAGTTCATGTAAAGTTCCATCCCATAGCAAAAGTATATCATCTACAAATCTGTAGTATAGAAGTATCTTTTTATAACTGGGGTGTGAAAATAAGCTTGTAGTTTCCCAACTATATACAACAAGGTTGGCATATGTATTAGCGCAGGGGGTGCCCATGGCTACCCCCCACTGTTGTATATAGAAAAGCTCATTAAACGTCATGACATTGTTAGTTAGTACTATTTCTAACAGAGTATTTAGTAAAGATTGTTCATTACTAGAATATTTCCTACTCTTGCTTAATAAAGACCTAATAGCCTCCATTCCATACAAGTTAGGAATTGCAGTAAACAGACTCTTTACATCTAGTGTGACTAAAAGATGTGCCTCTGATACAGTAAAATTCAACTTTCTGATGTTATCTATTAGTTGGTATGAGTCTCTTAGGATGGTAGGAATAACAGATACTAATGGTTTTAGCTTTTTTTCCAAAAATATAGAAGCATTTTCCGTTACCCAATTATGTCCTACAACAATGGGACGAAGGGGAGTATGCATTTTTGGGAGACCTTTCAAATAGGGTAGAGTTGGATGTTCAATTAATAAGAAAAGGTAAAAGTCATAGCTGATTTGTCTACATAACAACAGTTCATAGAGATCTTGATGTACCTGAAAGATCAACCTTTGAACAGTTTTCTCATCTATCAATTTATAAGTGTTATTATCCATTAAAAGGAGCTCCATATATGTGTAATAATCCTTAGTGTTTAACAGAACCAGTCCCCCACCCTTATCCACTGGTCTAATAATGACCTTCGAATTACTTGTTAAAGCATTCAATGATGTCCATTCATCTCTTGTTAAGTTATGAAACAAAGAAAGTAAACCCTTATTGTACAACATATAGTGCTTATATAAATCATTTTCACATATTTTAATAAAGGAATCTATACATGGATGGAATACAGGTGTATATGAACTTTTCCTTTTAAAACATTCAAATTCAGACTGAACATTAGAATTTATATTACTAGTTGAATCCTTTTTAAACAACAATTTCAGCGCTATTTTGCGAGCAAAAGCTCTTAAATCAGTTAATATATCAGAAATGTTACTGACTTGTGCCGGTATGTAGCTTAAACCCTTATTCAACAAAGAATAATCCATGTCGCTCAATAATAGGTCAGATAAATTGTAAACCAGACTATTCAGTCCCTTTGTCGACCCCTTTCGTTCTGCGGTTCCCCTGATAGCTTCCTTTTGCCTCTTACTCGACTCTCTGATCTTCCTCTTGAATCCCTTCTTGGGCGTACCGGTAAGGGTAAAAAAGATTCGATGTTTGTCTGCTGCAGTTTTGGTCTTGCTCCCAATTCCACCTGTTGCTGCATGGCCATTTGGTTAGGTGGTGGAGTATCATTCAGTTCAGGAGAGGCATGTCTAAGACTTCCGGTCGATGCCGCCATGATGTCATTCCGTGTAGCTGCAGTAATTAAAGGGGAAATGTTGATATTACTATTGGAAGTATTCCCAGATGTATCTGATGCTACCATTTCGGTTCTGCGCTGCATATTATCTTGATTTTGCCTCGACCATACAAAGACCTGACCATTCAGAAAGTCTCTATGGTCTCTTTGCAATTTTCGTAGTTTGATGGCTTGCAATCTTTCTCCATAAGCATCTACTTGAGTTATTAAATTATCAAGCCTGTTAATAAATGTTTCCCCTTTAAATCTTTTTACCATGTCTTTATACAGAATGTCATTTTTCTCCGTTAAGGCATTTTCTATAGGGAGAAAATAGTCTATGAGTAACTTTATATAATTAAAGCTGAGATCTAAATTCAGCTTTTGCCAACTTTTAAGAAGTTCCGGATGAGAATTGCCATAAGAAGGCATACATAGAACTCTCATCCCTCTCGGGACTATTTTGAAGTGCAGACATGCTTCTAGGTGGCGTCGCTGCCACACTAGCCGAAATTGTCTGTATAAGTTGTTTTCAAGTTCTTTATAAAGAGGATTAAACTCCGATAATAAATTGACAGTACCTGATTCAGTAGAATTCATATCTGTTGCCAATTCCAAGGTGAGTAAAGGATTGGCTTTTTTATCAAACAAGTTATTCCATTTTGAAAAGTTTTTTTCAGGGTTATAGTCCAATTCCAATGCTGAGCTGTCCATCGTGTAGGGGCAGGAGAAAGCAGGAGATATCAAAATCGTGAAACGCAGCAAACCTGACCCTCGAAGGTGATTCCAGAGCAAAAACGAATGATGTAGTAGAAACTGGAAGCCAACCACCACGTAAAATCAATTCTTTATTAGAACAAGAGAATAAGCGCTTTCGCGTGCATCCACAAAGGCACGCTTCTTCAGATTCAATAAATGTAGAATAGAATCACTCATTATATATAAAAACACTAATTGAATTTTATATGAATTATCCAATTCAATTCAGTTGTTGCTTATTCAATTAATTAATCTGCTAGGTGTAGCTTAAAAAATGCTTACTACTACTTTTCTTTTAAAGTCATCAGCTCTAGATAATGCAATGATAACAAAAGACCATAAGAACTATTAATAACACATTACAAATTAATACACAATGGTCTTACAGATTTTATCAAATATGTAAAACATTATATGCTGATATCATAAAAAAGCTATAAAATGTCTGACTTTGTGATACTTATAAAAACATTATAAAAATCAAAATAATAATAATATCAACTTTTAAAAATCTAATGACAGAGTTACTTATATAAACAATGTTGAATGCAGTTCAAAAGTGCAATATGCCAATACATAGAGTCTACTACTGACAATGTATATAGACATATATTAAATATGCAGAATAATGTAAAACCTGCATTTAGTTTTGTTCAGGTATAAATTGTATTTAACTAACAATTATAACATTTTCCTATTTATATATAAATACAGTAATATGTGTGTTATTAGTATCCCAAAAATCAAAGTTTTTACATGTATATATACATGTGCTTTTATAGATGTTACAAACCATAAAATTTCATATATCTATAGACAAAATTCATTTGTGGTGGGGGTTCATGAATATTTTACTGCTTATATACAGTCCTATCATCAACTTCAAACCTTTTGTCAAACCTTAATGGTATATTTATGGTCACATAGAGAACAACCATTCAAGATGTTAAATGCTTAAATATGCAAGGGTGACTATTTAATGTGATCTGATGAGCTGTATATTAATTAACATATAAGTGTATTTAAAGAAAAAGGTTACATGGCTATATATGCGGAAAAGTATAATCCTGGCTATCACCTCTAAGTGCAAATAGGTGTTAATATTTGCGTTTCTTTAAAAATGATCTAATACTCACATAGGTATTTAATCCTGGATAATTTTGTGCCCTGAATTTAAATATCCAGTCTAGCTCTAAGTTCTCTAGGTCATTGAAATTGTCACCCTTCCTAACATTTGGTTCTCTTTTTTGTAGAACTCTGAAAAAGAATTTATGTTCAGGAAAATCTGCAATGTGTTTGGATAAAGCATTCCTGTGGTCAGTTTTCTTAATGGCATATATATGTTCTTGTATTCTGTCCCTAAATCGTCTTGTGGTCATGCCTATATAAAATGCCGGACATGACTCACAAGTTGCCAGATAGATAACATTACTGTCTTCACAGTTTGCAGTACATCTAAATTCAAAGTTAAATAATAGCTCAGGGTGAAAGAAACTTTTCTCTTTTGATATCCATTCACAAGAGCTGCACTTTCCACAGGAATGAGTACCAATGTTAATGTTATTATTTAGATTTGTTTTTTTAGAAAATGAATTAGGTCTTCTTTCATTACATAGTATCCTTTTTAAGTTCTTTGAATTTTTATATGTGAAGGTGGGTCTCCCACCTATCAATTGTTTAATGTCATCATTCGTTACTAAAATAGGCTAACTAAATTAATTAAATGTAGTATAACCTGCAGTAGTCTCCAGAGTACAGCTTCAGAATCTGAGGTAATCATATGTGAGATATATCCCCTGTTGAAATGCTGAATCATGACAGAAGTGAGGCTGCTGGAAAGTGTTGGAATCCCCACAGGTCTAATATGTGAACAAAGCCTAGAAGTACCAACCTGAACTGTGAAATTGCAGGATTTGTGAGAGTGACAGAAAGGGTCATGTATCAATGAATAAAGTAGTAATAACTCCTGAATATATAAGCTTCAGTGTGGTTCTACAGAACTAAATGCATGTGGGAATTAAAACTTAACATCCCAAACTGATTTCAGTGTGTCTGACTCTTGAATGTTCAGGCCAAAATCTGTATATGGTGATCACAGTCAGCAATTTGAAGATAGAATGAATGATTGTCTGACATACTAAACATCCATAGTTGTCCCCTGCCCTGTCATCAAAGTGTAGCAGGATGATGTATCTGATCAAATTCAAAATAACTAGGATAGTGATGTATCTGTAACAGGTCTAGCATGACAGTCAATTAAAAATCATTTGGAAACTATCACCCACAAGTTAATTGTGTTTCTATTACAAATGTATATCAATGTATAATTTATGAATGTGTCATCATTTTCTTTCTGCAGCCCACCCTATAATTGCAAATTAAAAAACTCACTAAATATTGGTATGTGAACATTTCATTAACCATGGACATTTGTCCTGTTTCAAAAATATATGCATGTCTGTTGTTGCATGTGCCCTGTGCATACCTGCAAACCTGCAAACCTGATGGCCTGTTGCCATTAATCAACCCTGCATGTTGTTTGATCGTGTATTTCCATTCAAATAATGCATGTGATATTGATATGCCCGTTGTTCAATGGTGTTAATATCTGGGTGTTTGTTTAATGGGAATACCAATGCATGCTGTTACAACTAATTTGAATGGAATAATATGCCACTAACCCAAACTAACATAACATACTCACAAACCTAGAATGCTTGGGAAGGCAGGTCCCAGCGGACCCACCTCTCCCACCTCAGCTGGCGACTGCACCTGGCACTAGTGCCCAGGCTGGACCCTCCTCCGGTGGCCCTGTGCCACCTTCGGGTGGAAGCGCTGCAGGGGATGGGGCCCATCCCCCCTCTGCAAGCGTGGCCGGAGGAGCTCGTCCACTCACCCTCCAAGGTGTCCGGCCTGTGGTGCGAAGGGAGATCCAAGACTCTGTTCTTGGGCCCCTACGCCAGCTTGAGGCCCGGGTGGCACAGCTTACGGGCATGCCTGTTGTCCCGCCTGCACAGCCCCCAGCACAGCCCCATCCTGGGCTGTGAAGGAACAGTGGCAACTGCCTATGGGTGGGGATATCAGTTCCACTGTTGCTATCTGTGGGCTCATGTGCCCTGGATATCCCAACCTCCGTCCCCGTCAATTGTGTAACCCCCCCCACATGTGTCATACACCGCCCCTGTATGCGTCTTGTCTGTCTTGTCTGTTAACCTACCCAACCTACCTCCCCAGCTATACCAACTACCTCACATGACATACCACTCTCACCTGAAAAAAAAAAAAAAAGGGCACTCGGTACCCACAAAAAAATTATGCCCCATACATAGCTGTCCATGTTGCACACATGTCTGCTGGACATTGAAACTGTTAATTACAATTGGCTGTACAACAGGTATTAATGTTGTCCTGACACCTCTCTCAGGGGTGGAAGGTTCCAAATGTCACACCAAATTGCATGCAAATGCACAGCTGTTGCTGGGAAAGACATGGGCAACTATGGGCCTCACCTACATCCTTCCTGCAAATTCCAAGCTTGTTTCCCTACTGTCTTACCCTCTTTGTGACCCCTTATTCACCACTTCCCTGTCACCCCTTTTTCTTTTCTTTCAAAGAAAATAGCAAGGGTGTGCGCTTGTGTGCGCGGAGCTCACTGCCAGTGCGCATGCGTGAGCTCCACGCAAACGAGCGCAGACCTGGTTTTAAGTGCTTAAAAGTGCCTTTGGCACTTTTGATTGACAGGTCCTGTACTCATTTCGAAAGAAAAATAAATTCCCACTGTCAGTCTCAAACCCAAGATCTCTGTAACACTAGTCTGTATGACCTACCACTAAGCCATGACTGTCATACAAAAGCACAGTGCTAAAATAAATATAACATGTAATAGTAGGAATCAATATAAAGGCAATATAGGATGTGTACTACCCAAAGCATGTCAGGTAGATTTTTAATGCCTGGATTACTGGATTCCCATACTAGTTTAGTGTTCACGGAAACAGCCCTGCTAATTGTCAGCTTGTACATAATAATGTAAGGTAATGTAAATAAATGAAGGTATGTATATGTACACATACATATATATATATATATATATATATATATATATATATATATATATATATATATATATATGTGTTAATACATATGAAATATAGTGGTAGGTGTCAGTATTCATGCGCACTCACTACAGGAAACAGTGAAGATAAATGCAGCAACCAGAATCTGCAACACAGCCTGACTCCTGTGAGACCTACTAACCCCTTTAACTGCTTAAAGGTGCCTCCAGCGCTTTGATTGATAGGCCCTGTACTCAATTTGAAAGCAAAATATAAGCATACTAGTAGGCCCTACCACAAGACCATTGTAACACTAGTCTGTATGACCTACCAGTAAGCCATGACTCTCATACAGGAATATAGTGCTCAAATAAGTAGAACATGTAATAGTAGGAATGAAGATAAAGGCAATATATGATGTGTACTACCCAAAGCATGTCAGGCAGACTTTTACTGTCCCAATTACTGGATTCCCATACTAGTTTAGTGTTAACAGAAACAGCCCTGCTAATTGTTAGCTTGTACCCAATAATGTCAGCTAATGTAATATCTGAAAGTATGTATATGTACACACACACACACACACACACACATATATATATATATATATATATATATATATATATATATATATATACCAATACATATGAAATATAGTTGTAGGTGTCAGTATGCATACACACTCACTACAGGGAACAGGTGAGAGAAATGCAGCAACCTGAATTTACAACACAGCATGAAGCATGAGAGACGTACTAACCTTCACACTCACAGAACACTGTCGACAGCATACCAGCATGGTCCACGCCCCTACATTCTGAAAGGGCAACGCCTATCCCACATACCCTTTTATAGCACTGTCCTGAAATAACAGTGAGACATGCAATCAGTACACAACTGGCTGCATGCAATTAGCAAATGCTGCCTTACAATTGGTGCAGAGGCCATCACATGGACCTATGCAGATACCTACAAAAGCATCCAGTACTCACACTCCACACATGCAATACATTCATTGCACAAAACCGACAGAGAAAGAGAGAGAGAGACAGAGAGAGAAAAAAAAGAAATAAAGACAGCCAGCAACAAAACCAGCAGCAGCAGCAGCAAACAGCAAGTAGCACCACTGACACAGCAAAAGCTGACACAAACACAGGTAATGCAAAGTAGCAGGTTAATACTGTGTTTACTGTGAAACCTCCAAATGTATCATAGTTCACTATCTATAGGTATGTCCATGAGATAGGTTGTGTGTACATAGTCCTGATATATATACATATGTAATATTGCTGCACATGTCGTCCATACTTAAAACTTCCATAGCTTAGAACACAAGGCCAGTTATGCATATGATGCAGTAGTTCCCAGGGTCAGTAGAGGTTCCTCCTCATTGGTGTGGGACCACTGTGTATGTATGGCACTGTTCAGGTACACATCCTGTAGTATGGCCAGGGTTTAATATCAGTCTGTAATGTGGTGCTATGTCCTCTAGGGGTGAACGTATCACACATCCAGGGATACCATTTTGTAACAGTGATGTTGTGTGTTCTGCAATGTTGAGGGTGGCCCTCACCTGGACATGTGAGATGATAGGGAGGTTACAGTCATCTGTGATAACTAATTCCACTTGTGTAGGAGAATGGGGGGGGGGATACCTGCACCTAAACTGTCTGCAACAATGTTGCCAATATCTGTGCATTTGGTGAATGTGAAGCATCTTACCACTGCTGACCACAGATGCCTTGCCTTCATGTGAATCTGCCCTGTGCTGCAGTAGCCTCCTGCTATTGTTATACAATGTGCCTGTATCTGTAGTCCACTGGACAGGATAAATAAGTGGTGTGCATACGGTCTGGGTTAGATATGTGTGTGTGTGCACATTACAAGCACTATGTGGGATGTCTGTGGTAAGCTTTCGCAAAGGGGCCAGCAGTGTGTGTTGTGGCTTCCACTGGCCCAGTGGGCTGCATGGATAGCATCACAGTCCTAACTAGTGAATAACTGTGTAATTACATGCATACATAGCAAGGTAGTGTACTGTGCTTGTGGTGTTGTTGGGACATGTATATCCAGGCTGAGTAATGTGTGTCCACATCACAGGGTTGGATGGCAACACACATAGAGAATGTAGGGATGAACACCCAGAGTGTTTCAGACGTGTTGCCTGTGCAGAAATATGTGGTCATTACCTGTGCATCCCCCACGACACACACACACATGCAACATATGGCAGAAGAACTATAGCAGTACACATAGGTTCATAGGTTCATACTAGGCTATTTGCCCTAGGGCATTGATAAGCCTAGTAGAATGTGTCTGGCTTTTGCAACCCAATTAAAATCTATGCTGCTATGCCCTTTTCCGAGGTTAGTATACTGTGCCTCTGTCTAACAGTGACATAGAAGTGATACCCGGGGTACAACTATGATCTCCATCCACTCATCCAGATTCCTATGGAAGAGAGTCAATGAGGGAGTCTGCCCAACCTGTACTGTGAGTTCATTACAGAGTGAAGGGAGCCTCTGGGTTAGGAATATGTCCCTCCAGCATGTCCTATTTACGTCAGTGCAAAGCATCAGGTCTCCTGAGCGTGTGGCTGTATGGGAGTTTGATTTCCTGAGGTGCAGCATGTACATTACTTCTGTGTTGGACATGGCTGTATATGGCAGGCACAGATTGCCTCTGAACAGGCAGTATGCCACTGAGTCCAGCTGGATTTTCTTTAACTGGGCAGCATATGGCATCTGTTTGAGCCCTTTGATCCTCTTGATGAGGTACTGTTGGGGTTTTTCCAGTTGCTGTAGGTGTCTGGTTAGGTACATCCCAAAAGGGGCATTGTACTCAATTATAGGCCTGATGATGGATGAGTAAAGAGGCACAATGACCTCCCCTGCCATACATGTGAATCCCTTCATGATTAGCTGGGCTATATAACATGTCTTGCAATCCACTTTGGCCACGTGGTTGACAAATGACAGACTGCTATCAAGTTTGTTCCCCAGGTCCCCAATTACGTCTTCTGTACTCAATGGCTTAACACCTATGTGGTACTTTGCCACCAATGTGGAGGTGTAGGAATCTTTGATGAATATTGATACTCCCCCTCCTTTTGTTGTTTGGTCCAAGTGTTGGGGCCGACAAGAATGGTAACAGGTATAACTTGGTAGTGCTGGTGTGCTCCTGGGAAACCTGAAACAGGTTTCTGTTACTGCACAGATATCGATGTCCATAATGCTAAGTAGAGTTTTGAGTGCGTGTATCCTGAGGTCTAGACTTCTGGTGTTGAGTAGCATTACTCTTAGTTCCTCATCCTTTGTGATACGTATGGATGTGGGTTTGCCTTATGAGCCTTGCCTAATAAAGGCACTATGGGTGTAGCAAGAGCCTCTGCCAAAATCCAAAAGGCCAGTGGTGACAGGTGCAAGCTGTCCCAAGCAAAGCATCGTGGCTTGTACAGCATATCACCCCAAGATGACAGGCATTGGCTCACCTGTGAATGACACCAGTACATCAGTCAATTGTTGAAAGTGATCATCTTGCCTTGATATTGTGGCATCATTCTTGGTGAGGGTAAGATGCTACTCAAGGTCAGGGTCATACTGTCTTGGGCTACATGCTCAGAGAGCTCCTTTCTGTCTCATGTCATGTAGTCCAGGGAGGTATGTGTCACGTCATTCACACCAGCATGGACATTGAGTGAGTCATACCTGTACTTGCCTTGGAGTTACTTGAGTGTTTGTGTTATGTGGGGTCGTAGTGCCCGACAGGCTGCACACTGTGACCCTCTCCTCGTTAAGCCTGGTGAACGTGATGTCAGTGTGCCTGATGATAGAGGCACCTATTACAGGTGTATGAGGTGTGTTGTTTACTGTTAAGGGCTGTGAGTGTTCAGCACATTGGCTTTGTGAGATATGTGTTGCACGTGTTTGTTTTTGTGGTAGTGGTTGCTTGGGTGTCTGCTTTGGAGGTCTCTGCTTCTTAGGCAGATCTTTATTCTGAGCCTCCGAGTATGTTTTTGTGTGATTATGTGTTTGTTTTGCTGTCGTGGTAGGTCTATGTGAGACTGGAATTGTAGTGAGTGTGGTTTCCTTCTCCACCTGACTGGTTATGGCAGTATTGAGTAGAGAGAGCCTAGCCTCCAGTTTGGTATATGGTTGCATCACTCACATGTGTTTGAATTTGTTGTTAGGAGGAGGGGGTTGTCTGTGTACATGCGGCTGTTATAACATTGCCTCTGAATTACCACACTCACCAGCTGGACTGGAGAGGAGATTGACAACTGACCTTTGGACATGCTAGAATACTATTGTGAATTCCGTAATAATTGAAAACAAGGTCCAGTGGGGAGTGAGGGTGTACTGATATCAGTAGAGTATAGTATAGTATAGTATAGTATAATATATATATATATATATATATATATATATATGTATATATATATATATATATATATATATATATATATATATATATATAGTATATAGTATAGTATAGTATAGTATAGCCTGCTACAGACCACCCTCACAAACACAAAAACCGCACTTGGCCTTCCTGAAAACAGTTGGAAATATGTAGGTCTGTCCATACACCATTATATTGGGTGGGTTAAACTACCCAAACATAGACTGGGAGCATGACTGTAGCTCCAACACCCTAGCCCACAGATTACTGGAATTTATATACCAATATGCTATGGAACAACTTGTTACCACTCACACAAGAGGGAAAACATACTGAACCTGATCATCACCAACATGGGGACTCTATGCTCCAGACCAGAAGTGTATCCCTCACTGGTAAGATCAGACCATAAAGTAATCTCACTGGATATTCACATCCCAAGGCCACCCCCTGCACAGGAGAATACAGTCAACAACTCATGTCAAGCATGTTCACACTCCTCATAAATGATGTGGAAACCTTCAAAGCCCCCAGGCCTGTTGAAAATATGGACCAGACTGCAGATACCTGTATAAAGGCATTCTATGGACACCTTCAGGAATGCATGGATCATGCAATCCCAAATAAAAGCAAGACCCAATCCTTCAAAGGCAGACGTCCTGTGTGCTGGACACCAGCCATAAACAAACTATACAATAGAAGGATGAAGCTACTACATGATACAACAAACTCCCAAAATGTGAAGGCATCACTGATGAGTATTAGAAGACAACTACAGCCACTCATACGATTGTCTAAGGCCATCTTTGAGAGAGGATTCCACAAGACACTGAGGATAATCACAAGGCTTTCTGTAGTTATGTTAGGAACCTGGGTGGTAATACCCAGATATGCTCAGAGGTAGTCCAAGATGTCACACGAAATACCAAACACACAGACATTGCCATCATCCTAGTGGACAGGTTCACTGCTACCTTCTACCCCCCTCCACACCAAAAGGGCAAATATTTCTCCCAGCAGAGTGCTGCCCCCCCCTGACATCTCGGATGCTCAGGTAAGAGCTGCCCTCTCCAAAGCAATAAACACTGCATCAATGGGACCAGACAGTGTCCCAGGCTGTGTCCTACATGAACCCCAAGAAGAGCTACACCCAGACATAACACTACTGTTCAATCCCAGCCTAACTACACGATATGTGGCCAAAGAGTGGCGTACAGCAACAGTGGTCCCTCCACATTCAGGTGGTGCCTTAACGGATCCTGGACACTATCGCCCCATAAGTCTGAATAGCTTGGTCTGCAAAGCTATGGCAAGGATCATCATGAACATCATAAATATAGATATTGGGGACCTACAGACACTGCATCATACACAGTTTGGCTTTGTTAATGGCAGATCCTGCCTCTCAAACCTGTTTGATTTCTTTGAAACAGTCACCAAGGCCACTGTCAAGGGGAAGGTGGTCTACACAACCTACCTGGACCTTGCATAAGCCTTTGATACAATACCCCACTTGTGCATTCTAGGGAAGCTCACCAGTGTACATATTAACCCCTATGTCACTACAGATATTGCACAGTGGCTCAAGGGCAGAACACACATGGTTAGAATCGCTGGAGCCATGTCAGCCTCAAAACCAGTTACAAGTCGTGTCCCACAAGGCTCAGCCCTGGGATATGTCATGTTCAGTATATATTTATCAGAGGTACAGGCCAACATGGAAGTACTGTGGCTGAGCAAGTCGCAGATGACTGCAAACCAGACGCCATAATCAACTCTCCAGCTAACACACGCATCCTCCAAAAGGGCCTCTTGGAAACACACGACTTGTGCCACAGCCATGGCCTCAAGCTGAATGCCACAAAGTGTATAGTCATCCCCTTTGTCAAAAACAAAGTGACCACAACATACCACATATGTGTTAATCCATTAAGTGCAGACGAAGGAATTATGGACCTTGGGGTACACAGGTTGATAGCATTCTCTCATTTAACAACAACATGGCCAAAGTGGTTAGGAAAACATTTTATATGGGCCACATCATCATGAAGGGATTCACATGTAGATCAGGGGAGGACATTGTGCCTCTTTACTCATCCCTCATCATGCCCATAATTGACTACAATGCCCCTGTTGGCATGCACCTTACCAGACACCTGCAGCAACTGGAAAGACCACATACGTACCTCAACAAGAGGATCAAAGGGCTCAAACAGATGCCACATACTGACTGGTTAAAGAAACAGCAGCTCTACTCAGTGGCATACTGCCTCTTCATAGGCAATCTGTGCCTGACATATAAAGCCATGTCAAACCCTGGCTTAATGGCCATGCTGCACCTCAGAATATCCAGATCCCATCAGGCTACACGCTGGAAAGACTTGAACCTCAGGAGTGATATACATAGGACATGCTGGAGGGACACATTCATAACTCAGAGGCTCCCTTCATTCTGGAATATTATCCCAATAGAGGATAGGCAGAGTCACTCAGTGACTATCTTCCAGAGGGATATTAATGACTGGATGTGACATTGTAGGTTTACCCTGGGTATCACTTATGTGTCACTGTTAGACAGAGGCACAGTATACTAACCTTGGAAAAGGGCATAGCAAGATAGATTTACAATGCATGGTGAAAGCCACACACATTCTGGCTAGGTGTATAAATGCCCTAGGGCAGATATCCTTGTATGAACCTATGGACCTATGTATCTTGTTCACCATTGGCCCTATGTGCTGTTAATCACCAATGCAATCTCAATACTATGGTAGCATTTGCAAAGGTCAGTTGTCAGTCACCTTTATGGTACAGTTGTGGAATATGTGAGTCATGTAGTAATGTCACAACTGCCACATATACACAGTCAACCCTATCCCCTACCCATGGATGTACAACACATGTATGAGATGGAAACACATGGCCAAACTGTGGACTAAGCACTCTGAACCCAGTACTGGCATAACCTGTCAGGTGGCATGAAATACTACAGTGACTGCAATACCAGTCTGATATGGACTTACACTGACAGCAATACAAGCACGGAAACACACCGGGCCATTCGTGGAGCCTAAGGATAGCATCCTGCCTGAGTGGCAGACACCTCTGCAGCTGGCACACAGGCATACGTTAGGCCTGAACACAGCATGCATAACACATAGCACACATATCCTGTGTGCCAAACAAGCACAGTCTGTACTACAACACTACTGCTGCGGTTGTGTTAGGTACTTTTATTGCCCAGTACAGTTAGGTCATGCTCACCAGGCTGGACAAGGTGAAGGTCACAGTGATATGCTCATGGGGCACTATGGTCCACCACATAACACAAGCATACAGGTCAGTCAGATGCATGGACACATATGACTCAGTCATTGTCCATGCCACTACAGCTGATGTGTGATGTCCCTCACTGGGATACATGATAGGGAACATGGAAGGGCTCAATGAGCAAGTGACACAGGCTGGTAGAACCCTGACCTTGGTTGGCATCAGACCCTCACCAGGAATGCTGACATATTACTGAATGCTAATGAATTACTGTAGCTACACCACCCTAGCTGAACGGTTCTTAGCATGCGGTCACTGCATTGCTATGGAACAAAGTCTTACCACTCCCACAACAGGTGAAAACATGCAGCACCTGTTCATCAACAACATATAGACTATATGCCCCAGACCAGGTGTGTATCCCTCACTACTAGGTTGATAGCATCTACATCTCACACTGTATATACACATCCCACATGCAGCACCTGCACAGAAGACCACAGTCATGATGTTACCCTGTGCAAATACCATGTATTCACATGTGGCAGGCATCACACATGGTAACTATCGAAAATCACAGGTACATATGTGTATTTGGCACACACATACATCATGTGTGCATTGCCATAACTGGTTTAATCGATGTCATGCATTATTGTGAGTAACAACCCGCACACATGGGCATTCTGTGTGGGCAAAACACACGTAACATGTCTGGAATCAAAAGCCATAAATAATTGTGATATTGTTTAGAAAGGGGTATGTGCATCCTGTAGTGTGTTTTCCCAGTTGCCAAAAGGGATGTTTCTTTCATATACACTTGCTGGATTCAAACCCCTACCTAACTATGTTATGACACTAGAGACGGACGCATTAGCAGAGTGTGCTATTCGCATTACTGGGAGATTGCTTTTCTCCTGATATACTTATAGGGTGCTGACATCATCGGTGTTTAGAAAGGGGAATGGGCATCCTGTGGTGTGTTTTCACAGTTGCCAAAAGGGATGTTCCTTTCATACACACCTGTTGGATTCAAACTCCTACTTAACTATGTTATGACACTAGAGACGGACACATTAGCAGAGCACGCTATTTGCATTACTGAGAGATTTCCTTTCTCCTGATATACTTATAGGGTGCTGACATCATCTGTGTTTAGAAAGGGGAATGGGCATCCTGTGGTGTGTTTTCAGAGTTGCCAAAAGGTATGTTCCTTTCATACACACTTACCCCCCTTCATACACACTTGCCACCTGCTGGATTCAAACCCCTACCTAACTATGTTATGCCACTAGAGACGGATGCATTAGCAGCGCATGCTATTCACATTACTGAGCGATTGCTTTTCCCCTGATATACTTATAGGGTGCTGACATCATCAGTGTTTAGAAAGGGGAATGGGCATCCTGTGGTGTGTTTTCACAGTTGCCAAAAGGGATGTTCCTTTCATACACACTTACCCCGCTTCACACACACTTGCCACTTGCTGGATTCAAACCCCTACCTAACTATGTTATGATATTAGAGACAGACACATTAGCAGAGCGCACTAGTCAGATTACTGGGAGAATTCTTTTCTCCTGATTTACTGATAGGGTGCTGACATCATCAGTGTTTAGAAATGGGAATGAGCATCCTCTGGTGTGTTTTCACAGTTGCTAAGTGGAACATTTGGACTAAGTGTGTGAGCATGCCCAGTTCAGCCTTCCCATGGCATGTTGTGTGAAAGATGTCTCATTTATCAAAGTGTGTGAGCATGCCCAGTGTGAGCTTTCCATATGTTGAACTCTGCAGCCCATCACATTTGTGGATGAGTGTGACCTTCAACAAATATCTCCAGTTTATGGTTGTGTGTTCTGTGCCATCTTGTGTAGTTACTGTCCAAATGCTTTTTGTGTGAACACAACAGGGATTATGCTGTGCCTGCAGGTTTTGCATGGGATACCTTGCATACAATTGTCAACATCCGTTCATACTGACCTAACACTGTAGTACTGTATAGTGTAGTGGTTCAGTACTTTCACTGTGGTGGACAGTATCCTGGGCTTTAGTCCTATCACTGCTTTACATTTCCATAGTGTGCACGACAGCCTGGTTAGGGTCCAGTTGTGCACATCTGCACAAAGGCGGTGCCTCTACGGACCCTGGTAATAAACACCCCATACGCTTAACAAGTCTAGTCTGCAAAGCTATGGAGAGGATCATAATGGAGCTCATAAACAAAGATATAGGGGACATGCAGACATTGGACCTGTCCCAGTTTGGCTTGGTCAAGGGCAGATCATGCCTTTTGAACTTGGTCGACTTCTTCAAAACAGTCACTAAGGCCATTGATGAGGGAAGGGCAGTCCATACAGCCTACCTTGACCTTGCAAAGGCTTTTGACACAATACCCCACTTGGGTATTGTAGAAAAACCTACCAACCTAAATGTAAACCCATATGTCACAAGATGGGTTGCAAACTGGCTTAAGGACAGGACCCACAGGGTTAGAGTTGCTGGCGCTATGTCAGACTCCAAGCCAGTCACAAGTGGTGTCCCACAGGGCTCAGTCCTTGGCCCCCTATTGTTCATCATCTACTTCTTAGAAGCACAGGCCAACATGGGAGGACTTTGGCTGACAAAGTTTGCAGATGACTGCAAACTGTGCGCCATAGTGGACAGTGCATCAGACATGGATATCCTTCAGAAGGGACTCACGGAAACTGATAGCTGGTGCCAGAGCCATGGCCTGACATTAAATGCCAAAACATGTATAGTCATACCCTTCGGGAAAAGCAAGGTAACCCCAAGCTACCATATAGGTGGCAATCCTCTAAGCACAGAGGAGGTTATCATGGACCTGGGGACCCAGGTTGACAGTGGCCTTTCTTCTGACACTCACGTTGCTAACGTGGCTAGAAAGACCTTCTACATTGCCCGCCTGATCAGGAAGGGATTCACATCCAGATCTAGTGAGGTCATTGTTCCCCTGTACTCTTCACTTATCAGACCAATGATCGAGTACAATGCCCCATTCTGGATGTAACTCACCCGACATCTGCAGCAATTGGAGAGACCCCAAAAGTCCCCCACCAAAAGGATAAAGGGACTCCAACATCTGTCATATGCTGCCAGATTGAAGACACTCCAGCTCTATTTAGTCACATACCGTCTGCTCAGAGGTGACATGTGCCTGACATGCAAGGCCATGTCCAACCAGGAAGTAATGGACATGCTCCACCTCAAAACCGCCAAATCCACCAGAACCACTACGGCAAGTGACTTAAACCTTAGCAGGGATATAAGTAGGACATATTGGAGGGATAGATTTTTCACTCAGAGACCCCCTATGCTGTGGAATACAATCCCAGTCCATGTGAGGCAGAGCACCTTGCTGGCTCTGTTTAAGGGGAATCTTGACCTGTGGATGGGAGATCATAGGTTTACCCCGGGGATCGTCTCTGTGTCACTGCTGAACAGAGGCACGACAAACTAATGGGCACAGTATTGTTTCCATATAAGGGGTGGCGTACGCCACAAAACTCTGGGCTAGGCTTATAACTACCTTAGGGCAGATAGCCTAGTATAAACCTATGAACCTATGAACCTATCTGACCATGTTGCATTATGTTCAGATATGAACTACTTACAACAGCCTCATCCAACATCAGTAGTGTATTCCAAAACATAGGTGTACATTGGCAAACACTACCGATGTGCCTAGGCCATTTCTAATGCTAGTCAGAGAGTGTGTTTGTCCTTCTACACATTGTAAGTGTAGTTTGCCATGACATATGTCTTGTTTAGTATACTGTGCCTCTGTCTACCTGTGACATAACATTGATACCCAGGGTAAACCTACCATCTCCCATCCACTCATTAGGATTCCTGTTGAGGAGAATCAACGAGTGACTCTATGGATAACCTGTACTGGTAGTTTACTCATGCGTGGGGGTGGCTTCTGTGTTATGGATAATGCAGTAAAGCTTGCCCTATGTATGTCAGTGCTGGGGTTCAGGTCCCTCATGTGCATAGCTCACTGCCATTCAGATTGTACAAGGTGCAGCATGTTCATTGATTCCAGCCTGAACATGGCTTTCTACATCAGGCACAGCTTGCGTCTGGGTGGCCAGCATGGCAGTGTGTGGAGTTGCACTCTGTTTAATCAGGCAACACATTACATGTGTTCAAGCTCTTTGATACTCCTGGTGAGGTACTGTTGTGGACTTTACAGTTGATGGAGGTGTCTGCTGAGGTACACCCCACAGGGGCTGTTGTGGTCATTTGTAACGCTGATGAAGGATAACTGCAGAACCACAATGACCTCCCCTTATCTAGATGTCATAACCTTCATGATTAGGTTGGTATATGGATTGTTTCTGTTAACACTACAGCCACATGTTTGCCCAATGCAGGATATCTATCACCTTGTGTACCCAGGTCTGTCATTACATGTTAAGTATGTACTGGGTTAACACCTATGTGGTAATTGGTGGTCACTTACTGTATATCCACAGAGGTTGACTATACAGTTTTCTCCATTTAACATGCAGACATGGCTATGGCACCGGTTGTCTGTTTCTATGTGGCCCTTTTGTGGGATGCTTGTGTCAGCTGGAGTGTCAGATATGTTAGGCGGTTTGTAGTCCTCTGCAAACATGTTCAGGCACAGTCCTTACATGTTGGCCTGTACCTATGGGGCATATATACCAGACGGGGAAGGTCCCAGGACCAAGCTTTGTGGGATACCTGTTATATGTGGTTTGTAGTCTGACATGGCTGCAGCATGGCTGACCATGACAGTTCTGTCGTTGGTCTGGTTTGCAACCCCTCTAGTGACATTGGGGTGTATATATAAGCTGGTGAGCATATCTATATTGAACACGTAGGGTATTGTATGGAAGGCTTTGCAAGGTCCAGCTACACTGTGTGGACCACATTGCCCTCATCAGTGACCTCAATCACTGTTTCAACTGAGTCACACATGTTTAGGGGCGGGGTCTGCACTTCGTAAACCCACACTGGGTAGGGTCGGGTGTCAATAGATCCCCATTATCGTTATGTCTGTGGTACATGCTGATCCTTTCCATAGCTGTGCAGACCACGCTGCTCAGGATTCTGTGGTGGTTGTTTTTAGTATCCATTCAGGCGACACCTTTCTTGAGAACAACCACTGTTGCTGTACACTGCTCTTTGGGTACATATCCTGTGGTAAGGCTGACATAATGTCAGGGAGGCAACAGTCTGCTGGGAAAGATATTTGGCATTATGAGGGGGGGGGATTTGCACTGCACCTGTCAGAATGTATGTTGGCAATACGTGTGTGTGTTTGGTATGTTGTTTGTAATATTTGTGTGATCCAGAGCATATCCAGGAATTCACAACACACTTACTATCATCAATTGCAGCAGCCTTGGGGTTATGCTTAGTGTCCTGTACAATATGTATCATAATAGGTTCATAGGTTCATACTAGGCTATCTACCCTAGGGCATTTGTAAGCCTAGCCACAGTGCTTGTGGCTTTTGCCACCCCTTGCTATGTAAATATTATGGCCATTTATGATTTACTTAGCTGTGCATCTGTCTGGACATGACACAGTAAAGACCCCCAGTGTACATCTACAATTATCCATCCATTTTGTTAACTTCCTGTTGAAGAGTGTCAGTGAGGGGCTCTGCCTAACATGTAGTGGTATTCTGTTCCAGGGTGTGGAGAGACTCAGGGTTAGGTATCTGTCCCTCCAGCACATCCTATTTGATTATGTGTTAAGGTTGACATCTCTGACTCACACAGCTCCGATGGCTTTGAGTTTTCTGGGGTGGAGCATGTCCATTACTTCTGTGTTGGACATGGACTTGTACAACAGACATACAATGCCTCTGTGTTGGCAGTATGTGACTGCATTCGGCTGTGGTGTCTACAGCCAGGCAGCATATGAGATATATTTGAGACCCTTTCTGACTCTTGCTGAGGTACCTTTGAGGCCTTTCTAACTGCTGCAGGTGCCAGGTAATGTACATCCCAAATGAGGCATTGTATTACAATATGGTCTGATAGGGGACCAGTATAGGGGCACAATGACCTTTGTTGACGTAGATGTGAATCCTTTCATGATACAGTGTCCAATATAGACAGTCTTCCTAGACAAATTGGCGATGTGGCTGTCACATAACAGGTGACTGTCCACGTGTGTCACTAGGTCGCTGATTACTCCTTCCACACATAATGGTTTACCACCTATGTGGTAATTTGTGTGTACCTTGTTTTGTATTTGGTGGTACATTCATACTGTCCACTGTCTTCAGGACAGTGGGGTGGGGTTCCTGTGTGTGATAGTGTGGTCTGTAGCATGCTACAGACTGTACAGCAGTCTTGCCTACAGTTAGTTGCACATGGGTGGACTGCAATGACATAAGCATTGTCAGTTAACTGGACGTATGGCTGTCTGTGCTGAATATGGATACTCACCCTCCTTTTATGTTTTGTTACAGGTTTTGTGGCCATAACACATGATATGTGGTATTACCTGGTAGTGCTGGTGTGCTGTCACGAGGCTTGCAGCAGGTTTCTATCACTGGACAGACATCAATGTTCTCCATACTGAGGAGGGCCTCAGGAGCATGCATATTGAGGTTTACACATCTGGCATTGATCAGCATTACCCTTCTGTTTCTTTACAGTTTTGTTTTCTATGGTGGTGTGTTGGTCTTTTCGGCTTTGACTACGGAAGGATCTCTGTAGGTTGCAAAAGCCTTAGGCAATATCCAGACGCTCATGGGTAACAGGTGCAAGCCATCCCTGGGAGAGCAGCATGTCTCACTATGGAGTCACCTATTACAACTGTATCAGGCATGTTGTTTCTCCTTCTGTCCTGTGACTGTTTGGCACACCAGCTTTGTGTACTATGTGTTACATGTGCTATGTCTGGAGTTTGTTTTATTGGGTGTCTGCTTTGGAGGCTTGTGTTGGTGTTGTGTGTTTGTAATTAGGGCCTCTGGGAATGTTTTTGTGTTTATGTGTTTGGTTTACAGTCGTTGTAGGTCTATGTGGGACTGGGTTTGTGGTGTAAGTGGTTACCTTGTCCTCCTAACTAGTTTTGACAGTACTGATTTGGGGGTGCATGCCCATTTTGTTTGATGGATTCTGGGAAATTGTCTACACTTGTGTCAGTGCTAGTATAATACAAAGAGTATAGTGACAAACACCTCAAAAGCTGACTTCACACTTCTTCGGACTGAGATGGTATCCGTTAAGCCCACTGGGCCAGTGGAAACCACAACACACAATGGTGACTCCTTCACAGACACTTTCTATGGACATCTCTGAGATAGCATGGACCATGCAATCACAAATAAAAACAAGACCCTCTCCACCAAGGGAAAGTGGCCTGTCTGGTGGACCCCAGCCATAAACAAACTGTACAACAGATGAAGGATACTAATGCAAGACAGAGCTACATCTCCTAAAGGGAAGGCAGCTGTGATCAGCACTAGTAAAAAGCTACATTCTCTCATAAAGACATCCAAGGTCAACTTTGAGACATAAATCACCAAAGACAATAAAGATAACCACACTGCCTTCTTCAGTTATGTCAGGAACCTGGGTGGGAACCCTCAGATATGCTCTAAGTTGGTACACAACAGCATATATTTCAGTGACCTGACAGATATTGGCAACATTCTGGCAGACAGGTTCAGTGCAATTTTCCCCCTCCCTCACCCCCAAAAGAAGATAGTTATCACAGATGAATGTAACCTCACTGTCATCTCAGATGTCCATGTGAGAGCTGCACTCAGCAAAAACAAGAACACAGCATCAATGGGACCTGATGGTATCCCCAGTTGCGTGCAATGTGAACTCCAGAAGGAGCTAAACCCGTATATACAAATGCTATTTAACCTTAGCCTTGCTACAGGATATGTACCTGAACACTGGCGTACAGCAACAGTGGTCCCACTCCACAAAGGAGATGCCTCCACAGACCCTGGGAACTACCACCACACAAGCTTAACCAGCCTTGTCTGCAAAGCTATGGAAAGAGTCATTATGGAGCTCTTAAACAGAGACATTGGTGACCTACAGACCCTTGATCCCACCCAGTTCAGCTTTGTACAGTGCAGATCCTGCCTTTTGCACCTAGCTGACTATTTTGATACTGTCAGTAGTGCCATTGATGAGGGCTACGTGGTCCACACAGCCTACCTGCACTTGGCTAAGGCCTTTGACACAATACCCCACTCAGGCATCATAGACAAGCTCAACAGCTGAAATATAAAATCATATGTCACAGGATAGTTTGCAAAATGGCTAAGAAACAGAACCCATAAAGTCGACATTGCAGGTGCCTTGTCAGATTCAAAGCCAGTCACAAGTGGTGTCCCATAAAGATCTGTCCTGGGACCCCTCTTGTTTGGCATTTACTTTTCAGATGTGAAAGCAAACATAGGAGGGTTGTGGCTGACAAAGCTTGCAGATGACTGCAACCTAGGCACCATAGTGAATACATCAGCTGGCACACACATCCTATAGAATGCCATCACAAAGACAGATAGCTGGTGCTGGAATCATAGCCTGAAACTGAATGCAACTGATGTGTAGTCATCCCCTTTGGGAGGAACAAGGTACCCACAAATCAATACATAGACAGCAACCCACTGAGCACAGAAAACAAATCAGACACCTGGGGACACATGTAGATAGTGATATCTTGTTTGACACCCATGTTGCCAAAGTGGTTAGAAAGACTTTCTATCTTGCCCACCTTATCATGAAGGGTTTTCCATCCAGATCAAAGGAGGTCATTGTACCACTATACTTCTCCCTTATCAGGCCCATGATTGAATACAAAGCCCCATTTGGTATGTACCTCACCCAGCACTTGTAACAGCTGGAGAGACCCCAAAAGTACCTTACCAAGAAGATCAGGGGTCTACAACACATGTCATATGCTTCCAGACTAAAGGAAATCCAGCTTTATTCAGTGGCATACCGCATACTTACAGGTGACCTATACCTGACATACAAGACCATGTCCAATTAGGATTTGGTGGACATGCTCCACTGCAAGCAATCCAAATCCACCAGAACCATGGGAGCTGAAGATTTAAACCTCAGCACATACATGCATAGGACATGTTGGAGGGACAGAGTCATAACTCAGAGGCTTCTCACACTCTAGCAGAGTATCCCAGTTCATGTTAGACAGAGTCCCTCACTGACTCTCTTCAAGAGAAATCTGGACAACTGGATGTGAGATTGTAGGTTTACCCCAGGGGTCCTCCCTGTGTCACTACTAGACAGAGGCACAGTCAAGGTATTCAATTATGTACGGGGGTCATAATGTGTCACTACTAAGTGAGAGGCACAATATTCGGAATCTATTCTGCACACTTATTACCACTATAAGGGGTGGCAATAGCCACATCACTATGGCTAGGCTTATAAATGCACTAGGGCAGATAGCCTAGTAGTAAACTATGAAACTATGAAACTATGGTGTATGTGTAGGTATTGACAGTCAAGCAATATAATGTTGTTTGGGGGGCTTGATATCTTCCTGTCTTCCAACAGTTTTTTGTCAATTCCTTCTAGCATGTCAAGGGATCAGTTGCTAGTGTCCTCTCCTGCTCAGCTGGTGAACCTGGGAATATTGAGGCAATGTTACAATTGCCTCATGTACACAGACAACCCTCTCCTTCTCCCACAAAACACAAATACATGCAAGAGATGCAACTATATAGCCAAACTGGAGGCTGAGCTCTCTCAACATAGGACTGGCAAGACCAGAGAGGAGGAGAAGGTAACCACACACACCACAAACCCAGTTTCACATAGCACTATCACAACTTCAAATCATACACATAAACACACAAAGACATACTCGGAGGCTCTGATCAGAGATCTACCATAACAGCAGAGGCCACCAAAGCAGACACCCAAACAACTGCCTCCACAGGGCACAGCACATGCAACACATAGACCACAGAGTCAGTGTGTCAAACATTCACAGCCCTTAAGGCCAAACACAATGCCAGACACACTCGTCATAGGTGACTCCATAGTCAGGCACACTGACGTCCCGCTCACCAGATTGAGTAAGGCGAAGGTCACAGTAAGCTACCTATCGGGCACTGGAATCCACCACATAATGCAAGCACTCAGGTCACTCAACTGCAAGTACAAGTATGATTCAGTCATTGTCCATGCTGGTGTGAACGACCTGAGATGTACCTCCCTGGACTACATGAAAAGAGACATAGAGGAGCTCTCTGATTATGTAGCCCAGGCAGGTATGACCCTGACCTTGAGCAGTATCCTACCTTCACCAAGAATGATGCCACAATACAGAGACAAGATGATCAGCTGTAATAATTGGCTTAAACTATGGTGTCATTCAAAGGGGATCCAATGTCCGTCTGCCTGGGATGACATGCTGGACAAGCCACGCTGATTCGCAAGGGACGGCTTGCACCTGTCACCCCTGGGCTTCCAGATTTTGGCTAAGGCTCTTGCCACCCCCATTGTGCCTTTTTTAGGCAAGGCTCAGATTCTAAACCTACCACCCAAGAACACAAAAAAGGAAATAAACTAAGGGTAATGCTGCTCAATGCCAGACGTCTCAACCTCAAGATGCACGCACTCGAAGCCTTTCTCAGTATGGAGAACATCGATGTCTGTGCTGTGACTGAAACCTGGTTCAAGGCTCCTGTCAGCACCCCGGCAGTATCAGGTGTTACCTCCTATCATGCGTTCCGGCCCCAAAATCCAGACGACACCAAGAAAGGAGGGTGGGTGTCCATATTCATCAAGGACACCCTCACCTCAAGGTTGGTGGCAACACACGATGCATCGGAGACCATCCAGGTGCAATTAACCATAGGCAAGACTGCTCGGCAGTTTGTAGCAGGTTACAGGCCACCCTCTCAAACTCAGGAACCTCACACAGCTTTCCTGAAAACACTGGGGGGGATAAATGTATCTCCAAACACCATCATACTGGGTGATTTCAACTATCCAAATATAGACTGGGATCACTACTCAAGCCCCAACACTCTAGCCCAAAGGTTCCTAGAGTTCATAACCTCAAATGCCATGGAACAACTAGTCACCATCCCCACAAGAGGAGACAACATACTAGATCACATCATCACGAACATGGGGTCACAATGTTCAACACCAGAAGTATACCCATCATTGGTGAGATCAGATCATAAACTAATCTCACTGGAAGTCCACATCCTGCCCCCACCCCAGATAAAAAAGACCACAGTGAAGAACTTCTCAAAAGCCAACTTCACACTTTTAAAGACTGGTGTGGTCTCTTTCAAGGCCCCCAAGCCAGTGGAAACCATTACTCAAGCCACTGAATCACTTACAAATGCCTTTTACCAGCACCTCCAGGACTGCATGGATCAGGCAATCCCAAACAAAACAAAGACTCTTTGTACCAAAGGCAAGCGTCCAGTCTGGTGGACCCCAGCCATAAACAAGCTCTACAACAGAAGGAAGGAGCTACTACAACATAGAGCAAAATCCGTAGAAGGGAAGACACCCCTGCTCATTATAAGTAAAAACTGAGATCTCCCATAAAATCATCCAAGGCAAATTTTGAGAGAAAACTCGCTAAGGACTCAAAAGACAATCATAAGGCCTATTTTAGCTATGTTGGAAACCTGGGAGAAGACGCCCAGATATGCTCAGAATTAGTTCAGAATGATGTAAAAATCACTGAACCTACAGACATTGCCAACATACTGGCTGACAGGTTCAGTGCAGATTTCTCCCCCCCCTCCCCCCCAAAGGGAGAGATATCTATACCAGAGGATTGTAGCCCCCCCAAACATCTCAAATGCTCAGGTGAGAACTGCTCTATCCAAGGCGAGAAACACAGCATCCATGGGACCAGATGGTGTCCCCGGTTGTGTGCTCCGTGAACTCAATGAGGAATTAAACCCGCAGTTAGGGCAGCTGTTTAATCTTAGCCTCACCTCAGGATATGTACCCACGGAGTGGCATACGGCAACGGTGGTCCCACTTCACAAAGGAGGTGCTTCCACCGACCCTGGAAACTACCGTCCCATCAGCTTGACAAGCCTGGTCTGCAAAGCTATGGAGAGGATCATAATGGAACTCATAAATGAAGACATAGGGGACTTGCAGACTTTGGATCCAACCCAGTTTGGCTTTGTCAAGGGTGATCATGCCTTTTAAACTTGGTTGACTTTTTCAAAACAGTCACCAAGGCCATTGACAAGGGCAAGGCAGTCCACACAGCCTACCTTGACCTGGCAAAGGCTTTCGATACAATACCCCACTCAGGTATCATTGACAAACTCACCAGCTTAAATGTAAACCCATACATCACAAGATGGGTTGCAAACTGGCTAAGTGACAGAACCCACAGGGTCAGAGTTGCTGGCGCCATGTCACACTCCAAGCCTGTCACAAGTGGTGTCACACAGGGCTCAGTCCTGGGCCCACTTTTATTCGGCATCTACTTTTCAGAAGTACAAGCAAACACAGGAGGATTATGGCTGACAAAGTTTGCAGATGACTGCTAACTGGGAACCATAGTTGAAAACCCATCTGACACAGACATCCTTCAGAAGGGTCTCATAGAAACGGATAACTGGTGCCAGAGCCATGGCCTAAAGTTAAACGCTAAACAATGCATAGTCATACCCTTCGGGAAAAACAAGGTTACCCCTAGTTCCCATATAGGTGGCAATCCTCTAAGCACAGGAGAGGTTATCAGGGATCTGGGCACCCAGGTTGACAGTAACCTTTCATTTGACACTCACGTTGCCAAAGTAGTTAGGAAGACCTTCTACATTGCCCACCTGATCATGCAGGGATTCACATCTAGATCAAGGGAGGTCATTGTTCCCCTGTACTCATCACTCATCAGACCAATGATTGAGTACAATGCCCCATTCGGAATGTATCTGACCCGACACCTGCAGCAATTGGAAAGGCCCCAAACATTCCTCACCAGAAGGATAAAGGGTCTCAAATATATGTCTTATGCTGCCCGACTGAAGGAACTCCAGCTCTATTCAGTCACTTACCGTCTGCTCAGAGGTGGCCTGTGCCTGCCATACAAGGCCATGTCCAACCCGGAATTAATGAACATGCTTCACCTCAAAACCTCTAAATCCATCAGAACTACAAGGGCAAGAGACTTAAACCTCAACACGGCTATTAATAGGGTGTGCTGGAGGGACAGATTCATCACCCAGAGACTCCCAATGCTGTGGAACAACATCCTGGTACATGTGAGGCTGGGCACCTTGCTGGCTTTGTTCGAGAGAAATCTTGACCAATGGATGGGAGATTGCAGGTATACCCCAGGGATAACCTCAGTGTCACTGCTTGACAGAGGCACAGCAAAATAATGGGCATATTATCCTTCAAACTGAAGGGGTGGCGGAAGCCACAAAACTCTGGGCTAGGCTTATAAATGCCCTAGGGCAGATAGCCTAGTATGAACCTATGAACCTATGAACATAGGCCTGGTGCGGTTCCTGCTATTAGGACAGTGGTCTGCAGCAAGCTATATAATAGTAGTAGGCAGTTTTAGCAATTGGTATTTGACCATGGATAATCCATGTTGCTTCTTGTTGTGGTAACAACATGGGGGTGTGGTTATCCATGACATTTATTGCTAGTCACCCTCGTTTTGTAGCTTGTTCCATGTTTTTGCACATGTACATCACTGTATGAGGTGTGACCTGGTAGTGTTAGGGTGCTGATGTGGGCTTTGACCCGGTTTTCTATTACAGCACTGATATCTACATTCTCTATACTGTGTGCGTTTACACTGCACGCATCTTGCTGTTTATACTTCTGGCATTGGGTAGCATTACATCTAGGTTCCTATCCCTTGTGGTACCTATGAAGGTGGGTTTGTGTCTTTGTGGTTTATGATTGGTGAGGGTGGATGTTAGTCAGGGTCCTCAGGTGTGCATATGGTACATGGTGTTACATTACTTAACACATGGCATTCATGCCTCAGGTGGTGCTGCAAGGCTGCCTCTGTCGGATGCACATACTACACTCCCTGTACATGTTTGGAAGCAGGTTGTGTCATGTTAGGCATCCCTGTTACTATATGAGTGAGTCAGAGCGGGTATCAGTCCCAGTGTTCCTACTGACCAAGTGTATGTGCTATGTGTTGCCTCTTTTCCAAGGCCAGGGCATACTGGGCATGCCTCCTTCTGCCTACTGGGGCAAGGTCAGGTTGTTCCTCCTCCGAGTCACCCTCTGCCTGTGGTGGCCTTTGCAATGGTGGGGGTATGTTTGGCCCAGCCCTATGCTGGTCCTGCTGCAGCTGTTTCCGCAGGATCATATTATGTAGCATAGCACATATCATGATCATTTGGGTACATGTAGTTGGTGTGTACTGCAAGGCTCCACCAGATGTGTCCAGACACTGGAACCGTGACTTGAGCAGCCCAAACACATGCTCTATGACATTACGTGTTTGTGCGTGTGCCTCATTATGGCGTTCCTGTTCAGGTGTGTGTGCATTTCTGATGGGTGTCATCAGCCACGGCTCAAGTGCATAACCTGCATCCCCCACTAGGTGTCCGTGTGGGATGTCCCCACTGGCAAATGATTGGTACAGCTGCGTCAGATGCCAGATGTGGGAATCGTGGTAGCTCCCAGGGCAGCCAGCACACACATTCATTATTATGCCCTGGGCATCACACACGACCTGGCAGTTGATGGAGGGGAATCCCTTGCGGTTAATGTAGGCTCTACCCCGCTCACCGGCTGGTGCTTTGATGCGTATGTGCGTGCAGTCTATTGCACCCAATACCTCAGGGTATCCCGCTATTTGCTGGAAGAGACGCATATTGCTGGCCACAACCTCACGGGCATTGGGGAAATATACATGATCACCGACATGTGCTGACATGGCATCCAGGAACTGGTGCAGTACCCTGGAGGCTGATGCCTGTGATATCCCCATCATATCACCAGTTGGTCTCTGGAAGGTACCTGTTGCTAGTATTCTTAGGCCAACACATACCTTGGTTTCCACTGGGATGGGTTCCCCTCTGTTGGTTCTGTGTGTGAGGCGTGGCCTGCACAGCTCAACAATTTGCTGCAGAAGGTCTCTGTCCACTCTGTAGCGCTCTATTATCTCCAGCTCATGTAACCCATGGTAGGTGACCCTGGGCCTGTATACTCTTCTCCTTCTCCTCACTCTGGGTTGTCTGTCAGCATCTGCATTGTCTCCACTCTCAGCAATTCGCCTATGCCTGATTATAACAGCTATGGCAGCCCCTAGCATTTCTGCTCTGCATTCAGCTTTTTTCAGTTTTCAATTCTGATAGCTTACTTTCTTGCAGTATCTCTTGTGAGAAACACCCTGCACTGCTGTTTGCAGTGTTTTAAATGCTGGGTTGGGCTTCTAGTCTGCCTGTGTAATTGCCTGCTTCCAATTGTTTCCACCAATTAACTCCAGCAGTATCCTCTGGCAGTTTCCCTGTATTTTAGTTGTTTCCTGTTTCCTCTCTGTTTCCTCAGGGGGAGCAATGTGCACACCAGCTTAAGCACGCTCACAGTTGCTTAAACGCGCACACACATCCTTACACGGTGTTACACGTGCGCACAAATCCTTACACGGTGTGAACTTGGCTGATTCATGGTAAAACGCGCGCACACTGCCTTACACACGTGCACGCCCACGCAAACCGTTGCAAACAGTTTGCAACATGCTCCCACATGTTGAACTTGCCTTACACGCACGCACACGTGCGCATGCACGTATATCAAGAAAGTTTGAGTGTAGGGATAGTGTGCACCCTCTATTTCTTGGCTTTTCTAGTGTTCTGTTGGGACACACCTCTCTCCCTGATGTCTGTCTGTCATCTGTCACCTTACATTGCCCTCCAATCTGATACATTTATTTCTATCATTCCCCCCCCCGTGATGTCACCTACCTCTTACTCTGTTCCTCCCCCTTCTGTAACTCTTACACTACTCAGAAAGTGCTCATTACCTATGTGGCAGTGTGATTCAGTATTGTAACCCTCATTTACATAGGATTGCCTGGTAATGCTTAGTTACATGTCTTACACGGAGCTTCCCCCCCTTGACAACCACTACACGGAGGCCATATTGTTTTTGGTCTGCTAGTCCCTCCATTGACATTCCATGTAATACATAAATCCCACAATTGTGGGTTTATAAGCTTCGGTTTTCAGTTTTAGGCAGCGCACCCCGTTTGCGCGGGTGTGCGCTGCAGTTAAACATCATAATCCCACGAAAAAAAAAAGTTATTTAAAATACTTTTGCAACACTTTTTCATGCCAATGGCCACATATTTGGCCATTGGCATGCTAAATGAAACATATGCACCCTTTATTTGGAGCTGACATAGCTCCGTTGTCAATTTTGCAGAAATGTACTCAGTTGTCAGCTGAGTACATTTCTGCAGCTAACACGTCCGTTACACGGACTGGTTTAGGCTTCTTGGATCGCTCAAATACCTCATTTGCATATCTTTGAGCTGCAAATGAGGTATTGAGCATTTCCACGCCCAGTCAGTGTAAGAGACGTGTTAGCTGTCTCTTACACGGAGGTTTGGGCTGTTCCTGGATCAGGAGGCTTACACAGAGGCTTACACTACTCTTAAACTCCGTGTAAGCCTTCCTGAATCCTGCCCAATAACTTGTTATATTCTCCATATATTCACTTTTAAAAACATAAAAATTGTCTCATGCTGTGAGAACAATATTTGTAAACATCAGGGTGTATACGCTGTCCATCGTTCCACCCTTCAAAAAAAATAAATTATTTTTAATACCAATTCCATAAATTAACATAAATAAATAATTCCTATATGCAACAGTATACTTTAACTATTAGGATATTCTAAAAACAATCCCAACTATAATGAATGAGGAATTAGTGTAAACAAACTCGCAACATCAATGTTCACAAACAACAAATTATCATTTACGACCTTATTTAAATTCATCAAAAAATGCCATAAATCTTTTAAAAGGTACTCCTTCACACTAAAGATGTTTTATTAACTTTCTGTCAATATAAATCACTATAGGTTTTGTCTTAGAACTTCACACTGAAATTGTGGGCCTCAACAAATGGTTTGCAGTATTCTTGAATTTTAGGGATACTGAAAATGGAGGGAATGTACATATGTTCGACCCTTAAAAAATATAACCCATATCTGAGACTCTCACCTACATTAAACAATCAAATAAAACTTGATATATTTTAGCAAGGGCAATATAAACTTCATTTTTGGATACATTTTCATAAGTAGTCTTTAAAAAAATGCTTGCATTCTGCAAACGTAATAATTTGTGCCCATTAACTCCATGCCCCTTCCCTTGTCATGTTTCATAATCCTGATATCTGAATTGTTACACAAACCTTTCAACAATTTTCTTTCATTTTAAGAGAAATTAGTTTGATATTCAAAATTATTATGTTTTATAGTAATCTGAACATCATCTTCACATACCTTTTTGAAAACAGAAATTAGTTGATGTGATGGGGGTATAAAGGTACTCTTCCTCTTAAACTGTACAGTATCCAAATTAATTGTACAGTTATCCAACATTAATGGTAGATTCAATTTCTAAGTAAATACTTTTAATTCAATAATTGTCTCAGCAACCACCATTTTCCAAGCTAGAGCAAACTTAAATCCCTGTTTAAAAAGATCAGCGTGGGACTCATCTATAATTAAACTACTAAAATTATAAACATTAAATGTATCTGTCCCATTACTTGCATGGTAAGGAAATGAAACAACTAGTTACCCCATCCTCTTCCTTGACTGCAGCTCCTGCCTAGGATATATCTCCTATGTGTCCTGCTGTTGCAGTAATCTTCCCTTTCCTGTCTTATATTCAGATAATTGCAACAAGAGATTAGTTACTTCATCCAAGATGGAAGAAGAAACACTCCCATTTGAAACTGTCTCCTGTGAAGACATGGTACAAGACTGTAAGGTAAAAACCAAAAACCATAGTGAAACGAAATACATACGTTACAGGCCCTTGAGCAATATAATGTTCCTATGTTTCCAGTAAACAAGACAGAACAGCAGTGCAATGCCACTAGGCATATGATCCAGAGTCTACTACTCAGGAGGAAGATGACAGACTAGAAATGGTGTGGGAAATGTGGTGAGGGAGAGGCTTAAGTAAACAGTGAGGGATGTCATCAGAATTAGTGACAGACTCATGGCAATCTAGTGAAATACTCATGGCAATCAGATTCCAGTATAATGATAGGGTAGTGTTCATAATCACAGCCTATGCTGTACAGCAGGGTTGTGAAAGTGAGGACATGAACAGTGTGCATTCAGGTAGTAAGGTGACCTGAATGCAAATATAGGGACAGACAAAACAGGATATGAGGACTGCCTTGGTCTTCATGGGTGGGGCAACAGGAATAAAGAAGGATATGCTATTTTAGACTTCTGTCTGGTAAATGACATGGTGGCCAACACACGGTTCAGCAATAGAGACAGTCACAAGATCACATAAAAGAGTGGCCGACATGCAACTCAGGTAGACTTCTTCCTAGTAAGGAAACAGCACTGGGGTAGAATTAATGATTGCAAAGTAATACTCAGTGCATCAGTCAGCCCACAGCATAAACAACTGGTTGCCACAGTCAGGTGCAAGCAGAGGTCAGAGAAGGATCTAAGGTCAACAGAGACTAGGCTGAACACCTGGACATTGACTGGAGAAAGAGCACAACAGTTCAAGGAATTACTCAGGGCTATATCATCCCAAGAAGAGGTAGAAATAGGTGGAAATGAAGAAGAATGACAGCACCTCAAAACAGCATGTGTGAGGATGGCAGAGCAGGTATGTGGCTGAGCCAGGTATGGAAATAAGGTACTATGGAAAGCTGGTGAAAGAGTGCAGAAGTCCAGGAACTCATCAAAAGAAAGGAGTGCAGGAAAAAGTGGGAGATAGAAAAGATGGACCAGGTTAAGAAGGAATACTGTTTGGTTAACAAAGAGGTTAAGAGAGGAGTTGCAATAGCAAAGAACAAAGTATCAGAGGCACTCTACCAGCTTCTGGAAAGTGACTCAGTATGTGGCAAAAAGAAACACTGTCAGGTTGGAAGGCAAAAGCAGAAAGATAATTAAGACAATCAGATACCCTTCATAAAGGATACCAGCAACAACCTGCTCACCAGCCCGCAAGAAATCAAAGGCAGATGAAAGGAGCATTTCCAGTAGCTTTTGAATGAAGAAAACCCAACCAAAGTTGTACTGCCAGAGATGGGTCTACTTCACTCTACCGAATTTTCACATAATCGAAAATTAAAAGAATGAGAGGAGAAACGAGAACTCTCAACACCAAACCTTTATATTCCCGAAATTCAGAGCAACAAAACAACAGCTGCTCCAAGTCAACACAAAAATCTACCTTTTGTTACATTTTTGTAGGAGGGCAAGCCTCCCTGCACCCCCAAACCCCTTACAAATTATATATACCAACTCCGAGATCGCACTACAGTGAGGAAAAGGGTAGATTTCACCATCCTCACTGTACCATGACCTCCATTTAGAAGCTCTGAGTGGTGTGTGACGTGTAGCGAGTGTTTTATTGATCTGAATTTCGGCAATTTAAAAGTTCTCTGTTGTGCGATTTTGCTCTTCTTATCTCGATCTTTTGATTTTTGGTTATGTGAAAATTAGGTAGAGTGAAGTAGACCTCCAGAGACACAGCCCACAATGAAAGAAAAGAAGGAGTCCACCACAGAAGTAATAATAAGACTAAGGAAAATTAAGTTAGGGAAAGCAGCAGGCAGAAGTGTAGCTGGCTCAACTAGTGCCTGTGCTAGTTGAACCAGTGCCCCACTCCCTTCAGTTCTTCAAGTGAAGAAAAAAAAGCACTTCACTGTAGTAAGCTGATTGCTACATTTTATCATCTTACAGCTACATTCATGCCCCCCCCCTCCCCACAGCTCTACTACTGACGAGCAAACAAAAAAAAATAATGGATGTTCCTTATATGGGCACACCAACCAAGGGGCCAGATGCAAAACACACCCTCTACCTCCTGCCCCAGCTATTCAGGCCCATTTCTGTGTTGTGCTCCTGAGCCTCCTTCAACACATTTTATTAAAAAAAAATAATTTCTTCTTTTAAACTGTAGCAAACTGCGTGCTACAGTTTATATCCTGCCTGTACAGAGCACTAGGACATTCATGTTTTAGTGAAAATAAACCCCAAAAATAAACATTTATTCTTTTAAACTGTAAAAAAACTGCCTGCTACATTTGTAGCAGGCAGTTTCTACAGTTTATACCCTGCCTCCAAGGAGCATTACATTGTTCAGGTTTTAGTTAAAAAAACAGATATATATATATTTTTTTTACTTTAAACTACAGCAAAGTTTAGACCACACACAGTGTGCTACAGCACTCAGGTTTTACAGCAAATGCAATACCAGGATTTAAAAGCTGGTATCACATTAAACAGAGATAGGGGTTGGCTGGTGGCACCCCCCCTCCAACATTTTGCACCTCGTGCAGTTCCGCTAGTGGCAGCAGGCTCAGATGATGTTACAGCAGATATGATCGAGACGTTGGGTGAGGTAGGGGGAAATGGCTCTTGAGGGTAGTCATAGCAGTATGAAGAGAAAGGCATAGCCTACATGACTGGAGAATAAGCATACTAGTGTGAGTGTACAAGAAAAAGGGTGGCATCACAACTGCGGGCAGTACAGAAGCATCAAAGGCATGTCACACTGCATGAAAGTTTTGGAGAGGGTGATTAATAAATGAATACACAGAGTAGTAGAGAGTGAGACGGAAGATGAGAAGCTCAGATTTAGATCACGATGCAGTACAACTGACCTAATGTTTGCAGTGAGATGGATAGTTAAGAAGAAGTTAGAATGAGGAAAGAGTCCAACTGGGCATTCCTAGACTTAGAGAAAGCATACAAGGTCCAAAAAATGATTTGGGTAGATCTGTTGTGGTTTGAAGTCCCAGAAACATTCGTAGAATTAGTGCAGTCATTGTACAAGGACCCAATAACTCAAGTATGAACAATGTTCATTCTCACTTATGGTCTCCCAGTGGGAGTGGGTATATATCAGGGTTCAGCTCTGAGCCCACTACGGGTCATACTGGTGATGGACTATATCACCAAACAGGTTTTGGGGGCAGATTAACAAAGATGATGTGGTATTACAGGCAGACTCTCAACAAGACCTTCAGCCAAAGATAGATGAAACTGAGTACAGATAGGATAGCTGTAATGGCAGTAAATAGGGGAAATAGTAAAAGCAGAGCATTGATTCAGAAGGGAAAATGGTGGAACAAGTTATCAGCTTCAAGTATCTGGAAAAGGTGGTTGGAGAGAGGGGATATCTGAATGAATAGGTAAAAGCTAGAATCTGAGGGGCTGCAGCCAACTGGCACAGAGCATCAGGGACAGTGTGTGACAGAAGAATGTCAAAGAAACTGAAAAGTAAGGTGTACAAAACAGTGCTGTGACCAGTACTACAGTATGGTATAGAAACCTGAGCAGTGAAGGTAGAGCAGTTGAGAATGCTAGATGTGATGGAAATGAAGTGCGTGAAATGGGCTGTAGGACCTACATCATAAGATAGACAAATAAACGAGGACATCAGAGCAGAAGCCCAAGTAGCTCCCATTGAAGAGAAGGGCAAACAGAAAAGGTTTGTGATCTCCTATTTATTTCTGGTATTTGTGCTCTGCTGTACATCCATTGATGCCCAAGTGGATCAAGTTGCTAAAATACTAGCCTCACTGAGTTTTGTTATTTTTCTTATTATGTTTTTTTCTGGTAGTTTGCATGAGATCTGTTTTTAAACCTAGTTTTGAAATACCACAAATTCTGAGAAATTTGCATAAGGAGTCTTCTCAGTGGATAGTGAAAATTATATTAATAATGAGAATCTCACTGGGCATAAAGAACTGAATGAGAGAGAGAGACTGTGGAGCTTGCTATTCTAAAAAGACTGAAAACAGGCTTCACATTTGCTTCACATTTGCTTCATTGAGACCAAGTATGAGTGCTGTCATACCAGATAATATAATGAAAATATTAAGTTTTAGAAACTGGTATGAACAGGAACTAAGATTCATTATAATCTATTAATGTTAAAAAATATTTTAAATATTCAAACTGTGGATGACTCAGTGGTACAGCGGTTGTGTTGTCACTTCACAGCAAGAGATTCTCTAGTTTGATTCCCGGCTGGGGTGTCTTCTGTGTGGAGTCTGCATATCCTCCCTGTGTTCATGTGGGTTTCCTCCCACATTACAAAGACATGCATCTGGAGTGTTTCTCCCTGGGAATCCACTGAAAATTGGCTTAGTTCCAAGTCGGACTATCCCAGTAAATAAATAAAAAATATTAACTTGGGTGTGACCCCATATAGTATGAGAATATGTTCAACTCCTACATTGTTATTTAATGGGTATAATGAGCATTAATGCCAATTTATGTATAAGGGACATGAATGTCAATTAAAAAAGATGTTTGTCGGCAGTACATCAATATTCACTGGAATGGATTGAATTTTAACTGAGATAGGCCTACTTCACAATTTCAGACTACTGAAGAAATGAAAGAGCTGTAACAAGTGTTACTTGTCAACACAGATGGTCCGACTCTAAATACGAAAATTATTTCTCTGAAGATATCTTTATGAAATCCAAAAAACAGAAGCTTTGGTGTGATTTAAATGAATGTGCATCCATCTCAAGATTTTCCTATTGAAAGAGGGTGGAGGATTTTATTTATTTTATTTTTTATTTATTTTATTTTACATTTGTTGACCGGGCTAGTCCAGCTGGATAATTTCCATTTTCAGTGGAGGCCCGGGGAGAAAAGCTCCACAATTGAAAACAAGGTTAAACATTTAAGCAACAATGCATACATTTTAGTCTAGTAAAAAATACAGCTAAAAAAAAAACAGATGAAAAACAAATAGTCCTAACTATATATTAAGAAAGGTTGTATAAACATAATTGTTGAAGAAATTGTTTGTACTTTTTTTTTTTTTTTTTTTTTGGAACAGTACAGTAATTAAGTAATTTGTGATAGCAAAGAAAGATAGGGATATTTAAATAGGGAAATATGACTGAAGAAAGGAAAAGTCATTTAGTCTGGATTGGTACAGGAGCAGAGCCAGAAGTTGTTCAGATGTAATAGAAGTTGTTTTTTAAAAAGGTGAAAGGAGTCTAGTGAGGTAATGTGTGAGGGGAGGTTATTCCATATTTTCCCTATGGAGTTTGAAAATAGACAGTTACCTGCTGAATTTGTAATGCTAGTTGTGTTGACTTGTAGCTTTTCGGCAGATCACAGCTGTTTCAAGTTATTGTAGGGGGTAAGGAGGTTACTGAGAGCGGGTGTTTTTGTTGGTTGATAAAGAATGTTATGTGTAATTAAAAGTTGTTGATAGATAAGCTTGTTAGGTAGTTCTAACCAGTGTAAGTGTTTTAAGTTCTGACAGTGGTGAGTTCTGTACTGGGATGCTGTGGCAAAATGGGCTATATTATGATAGGATGTAGTTAGTTTTTTCAGGTTACTTTTAGAGAGATTGGTGTAAATAGAGGAAGCATACAGTAGGGTGGAGATAAGATGTGATTGAGCTAAGGTGGTCCGTGCTTCTGGTGTAAGGAAGGGTTTGATTCTGTACAGTGAACCTTTTTATTTACTGCTTTTATAGTGTTATTGATGTGACAATCATAGTTAAGATTATTATCAATAGTAACACCAAGCAGTTTGGTAGTAGAGTCTGGGGAGATAAGAGAATTGTCACCTGCAGTAATAGTAAAATTTAGTTGAGAAGATTTGTGGGTAGGTGAGAATAGTAATAGTTTTGTTTTCTTGGAGTTGAGGAGGAGACATCTTTTGAGAACCACTGTTCGACGGTCGAAAAAGGTAGATTGTGTGAGTGACTGGAGTTCAGATTGGGTGGAAGCTGTGCAAATGATGGTAGAATCATCTGCATATTGTATGCAGGTAGTGTTTTGGATAGATGATTGAAGATCATTAATAAAGATAGCGAATAAGAGTGGACCTAATATTGATCCTTGAGGTACTCCTAAGGAGATAGGTAGTAGAGCAGATAGAGAATTTTTCCAGAGTACTGCTTGTTGTCGGTTTTCAAGGTAGGATGAGAACCAGGTTAAGGAGGAGAAATCCAAGGCAAGTGATTTTAGTATGTGTAGAAGAAGTTTATGGTTGACCATGTCGAAGGCTTTTGACAGGTCTAGGAAAAGAGAAGCAGTTAGTTTGTTATTATTACGGTTACAGTTTATGGTATTAGTAAAAGAAAGTAGTGCAGTGGTAGTACTATGTGAGGGTCTAAATCCATGTTGAGTGTTTGCTAGTAGGTTATTTTGAAGGAGATGGTTAAGTAGTTGTTTGTGTATACATTTTTCCATGATTTTAGCTAGTGGAGATAATAGTGCTATTGGGCGAAAGTTAGAAAGGTCAGTGGATTTGCCTCCTTTATGTAAGGGTATGATGTGTGATATCTTCCAGATTGCTGGAAAATCACTTTCTTTTATGGATCTGTTTATTAGGATCGAAACAGGGTAGGCTATAGCTTTGCTGCTACTTGAAGGAATTCAGCAGGAAGCTTATCTGCTGAGGGGGTAGTGGGTTTAAGTTTTTGTAAGAGAGATTGTATGTAGGAGGTGGGTATGGGTTGAAGTTGAAGGGAAGGAAGGACTTTGTTGGTGTTACTTAAGATCAGTTGGGAAGCATCAGGTGATAAATGGCTTGCTAGTGTTTGTATGGAAGTAGTAAAGAAGCTATTGAAGTTATTGGCTATTAAAGAGGGATTATCAGGGTCTAGATTCTGTGGGTTGGGTGTTACTACTTTGCCTGGGGTAAGTAGATAATTGATAGTAGACCAGAACTTTTTTGGTTTTTTGTGGATTGCTGAAGTTCAACATAGTAGTTCTTTTTGTCTGAAATAATAGCATTTTTGGTTTTGTTTCTCAGCTCTCTAAAGGTTTGATAATCTGTTGGGTTTCTAGAGGAGCCATTTTTTCCAAGATTTATTTTTAAGCCTGATCTTTTGTTTAGTATTAGAGGTAAGCCAAGGTGCTGTTTTGGTCTTTATTCTAATGGTACGACTTGGGGCATGGTGGTTTAAGATTGTAAGGAATGCTGAGTTGAAATGTTCAACGGCATTGTTGAGAGAGAGGTGTTTTAGAGGGGTCCAGTTGTATTGTGAGAGTTCTGTTTGAAATCTTTCGGGATTAAATTGCTTCTTTGAATATAGTGTTCTATGTGAGGTAGGTAAGTTTTGATGGGTTTTAGCTCTAATGACATATGTGAGGGAGTGATCGCTAAGGTCATCAGGAAGGATGCCAGTTTTGTAGTTTTGTGAGGGGGAGTTTGTAAGAACCCAGTCTAAGGTGGTTTCTTTTTTGCTTGTTTTATTTATTCTAGTGGGACTATCAATTAGTTGTTTGAAACCAAAAAGGTTTAAATGGGAAGTAGGGTTAGCATTGTTACAAGATTTCCAATCAATATTAAAGTCTCCAAGGAGTAGTGTTTCTTGAGGGAGGTTATTGGAGAGTTGTTCAAGAAGTTGTTCTAATGTGGGGATGTTATTTCCTGGGGGCAGGTATGCACAAATGATGTTTATTGCTTTAGTAGTGTTAATTTGAACTCTAGAGCAGATTATTTCTGCATTATTGTTTTGGGTAAGAGCAAGGTCAAGAAGAGTAAGCTTCAGGTTAGATTTATATAGGATAGCTACTCCACCTCCTTTCTTGGAGGTACGATCAAGTCTAACAATGTTATATCCAGGTGGGGTAATTTTAATGTCTTTAATAGACGGTTTTAGCCAAGTTTCTGATAAGCATAGAATGTCAAAGTTGTGTACTTCTAGTAGGGCATGTATTTGACTAACTTTATTACAGATACTGTGTATATTTAGATGGGACAAGGATAATATGTTTGTGGGTGTAGTTGATGGAGGAAGGAGGGCTTTTATATGGTTTCTGTGTGTTTCAGTAGTTGTAGGTTGAGGGCCTGGATTGGGGTGTATGTCACCATCCTGAAGTAGATGGAGTAGTAGACCATAGTTTTTGGTTTTGTGTTTTAGAAAAGTGTCAAATAATTTCTTTGATTTAGTTTTTAGTAGTTTGCAGTGTAATAGTCTATGGTATTTGGCAAGTAGATATATGGATTGTGAGGAGGTAGGTAAGTAGGATGAAGGTAGGGATGTTGCAGGTGTACTAGTATGTTTTGAGGGAAGTGAGAGAGAAACAGTTATGGAGTGTTCATAGGAGGTTAAGAAGTAGGTAGTGATGAGAAGGAATAATAGTAAGAAGGTGATATGTAATTTAAGTTGTGACTGGAGGATAGTTATAGACATGATAAAATAGTTGTAAGTGAAGTAGGGTTTCCTGATATGTTGTAGAGGGGTGTGTTGTGGGAGTAGGGGGTAAAGTGGAAGGGGCTGTAATGGTGTAGGAGTATTAGTGAGATAGTGGTGGGGCTGGTTATAGTGGGTAAGTAGGTGTGGCTAAATGAAGGATGTTACACAATGTGTGAGGCTGTGAATAGGATAGGGTAGAAGTAATGAGAGGTGTGTCTAGTGGAAAGATAAATGTAGGACCCCTGGGGAGAGCGGAGCGGGGCACACAAAGGAGACCAGAGGAGAATGGAAAAAGTATCAGGGAAGGAAGGGGGAATCAAGGCAAGAGAAAGTAGCCTAGGAGGAGAGGATAAGACAGAGAGGTAAAAGGAGGAAAAGGATTAGGGTAAGAAGGAGAGAATAAAAGTGTAAGGTAGAAGTCAGTACTAATATCCCAAATAGGGATGAGGAAAGGATAACATCTAGTGGGCAACAGTGGTAGTGCAGTAAGCAAACAAGGGAGCTACCAGGCGTGGAGCTGTACTAAAAAGGGGGAGAGAGGATAACCTATGTAGCCATCCAAGGAGACTGTGAGGGGAAATGAAGGAATGAGGAAGGGGTAGCTGCTGGCTGCTTAGCTAGTGGCAATCTGAAAGCCTAGCAGGAACATTTAGTTAAAACGTAATATAGCATGACTAGGTAGACATACTCTCTTGTTTTCTGGTGGTAGAGGGTGGTAGGAGAAGACAATGTCCTGATCGAGTCCAAGGGTAGTCTGTGGAGAACACCCTAGTAGTGAAAATAAAGGGATACAACCCAGGCAAAAACACAGGGTCGTTGAGGGGATAGCTGTTAGAGGAGGGAAAGAGGACAAAAAGATAGTGTTAGAGTACAATATTGACATACAGGGATGCAATTCAGAGTCAAAATGCAGTAAAATACAGGTTAGGCAACTAGTAAGCAAAGCAATGTTACATATAGTAGATTTAACTCATAAGGATGTACATACTAATGGTGAACAGTACATTTCAATTACATAAGTGTATAGCTATTAATATAGAGCCTAATGTTACAGCAATTCCCACACTAACCAGGGTAAAGCAGTGAAACGCATTCACGTTTACATGAACAATTCAACAGAAACACTTTCCAGTCCCTTTAGGAGGTGTAGATGGTGTAAATAGTAAAATAGAACACATAGCAAGTCATAACACGGAACACTTTCACGTATACAGAAATAGGATGTATGAAAGCAGTAAATGTAAAGACTAGCATAGGAGCAGTCCCACTGTAAGGCAAAACCTGATAACTAAACACATACATGTTTAAGTTAGCAGCAAATACAAGAGCAGTCACTTTAAAGGCTAGCCAAACTATCTAAAAGCATTCACTTTTGCACAACCAGTAAGTACTCATAGGCTGGAACAGCACAGCATACAGAACCAGCAATCCCTAAAATCTTCAACGCATTCGCGTGTGATGTAAAGGGTTCCTATACAAGCTTAAACAGTAACAGTATCAGTATCAGAGCAGTCCCACTTCTTTAGCACCACCTGAAAGCTAAACGCATTTGTGTTTATCTTGGCAAAGATCCACGTGCTACAGAATCAATGCAGACAGTAGCGGAGTAGTGTTACAATAAAGGCTATACTAAACGCATTCGCGTTAACCTGTACACCAACAATTTTATTGCAGTCCTACCAATTTAGTGCCACCTTAAAGCTAAATGCATTCGCGTTTAGATTAGCAATAGTAAACACGCTGTACTATCAGTACCAGGGGTAAAAGAGTAGTCTTATATCAAAGGCTGCATCCAACGCAACTCTCACCAACCTGAGCACAACAGCACTAGAGCCGTCCCATGTATTCAGTACCACCCAAATGCTAAACGCATTCGCGCTTACACTAGAAAAAAGTACACACGCTATAGCACAAATTCAGACAGTAAAAGAGCAGTCCTACGACTAAGGCTATACCAAACGCAGTCGCGTTAACCTGAACATAAGCTGATATAACATATAACCATCAGTTTCCCCTGACATGGAGTGTTATAGGTAAATAGCAGGTTACTACAGCATTGTGGCACAAGCTAAACACGTGTTAACATAAACAGCAGTTAAACACCGACTACTAGAACTTTAACAATACAATTCCTGTAATCTGGAGTGCAATAAACAGATAAAAACTTACTTCAGAGTTGTCGCACACAGCCAAGCACACTCAGCAGCAGCGAGGAGGGCAGATTTAAAGATGGCACCCTTGGGACATGGGGCAGTCTTTAAAAACTTCCATAGGAAGTCCCTAGGGAGGGGGGGGGGAGATAGTAGGGAGTAAGGTATAGACCGGAAAAGGAGGGGAGTGAAGAGACCTGGCTGAAAAAAAGGATAGAATAATAAGGTTGCAGTAGAGAGAACAATAGGAGGGGGGGGAGGGGGAGATAGCAGGGAGTCAGGTATAAACCGGAAAGGAAGGGGAGTGCAGAGACCTGGCTGAAAAGGGATAGAATAGTAATGGGTGCAGTAAAGAGAACAATAGGCTAGGGAAGGAGATAAGAGGATAAGTGGGTTAGGAAGTGGAACAGGGGGGATATCCAAGGGTAATAAAGCATACAGATAGTGGGGCCTAGTAAATACAATAGTATGTGAGAAAGGGTAAAACAGGGGTGCAGACCTGGGCTCAGAGGAGACAGGGGAAGCAAGCAGGGAGCCCGAAGAGAAAGGGTTTGAGCAAAGCACAGAGTAGACCAGAGGAGAATGGAAAAGTATCAGGAAGGAAGGGGAAACAAGGCAAGAGAAAGTAGCCTAGGAGGAGAGGATAAGACAGAGAGGTAAAAGGAGGAAAAGGATTAGGGTAAGAAGGAGAGAATAAAAGTGTAAGGTAGAAGTCAGTACTAATATCCCAAATAGGGATGAGGAAAGGATAACATCTAGTGGGCAACAATGGTAGTGCAGTAAGCAAACAAGGGAGCTACCAGGCGTGGAGCTGTACTAAAAAGGGGGAGAGAGGATAACCTATGTAGCCATCCAAGGAGACTGTGAGGGGAAATGAAGGAATGAGAAAGGGGTAGCTGCTGGCTGCTTAGCTAGTGGCAATCTGAAAGCCTAGCAGGAACATTTAGTTAAAACGTAATATAGCATGACTAGGTAGACATACTCTCTTGTTTTCTGGTGGTAGAGGGTGGTAGGAGAAGACAATGTCCTGATCGAGTCCAAGGGTAGTCTGTGGAGAACACCCTAGTAGTGAAAATAAAGGGATACAACCCAGGCAAAAACACAGGGTCGTTGAGGGGATAGTCTCTTGTTTTCTGGTGGTAGAGGGTGGTAGGAGAAGACAATGTCCTGATCGAGTCCAAGGGTAGTCTGTGGAGAACACCCTAGTAGTGAAAATAAAGGGATACAACCCAGGCAAAAACACAGGGTCGTTGAGGGGATAGTCTCTTGTTTTCTGGTGGTAGAGGGTGGTAGGAGAAGACAATGTCCTGATCGAGTCCAAGGGTAGTCTGTGGAGAACACCCTAGTAGTGAAAATAAAGGGATACAACCCAGGCAAAAACACAGGGTCGTTGAGGGATAGTCTCTTGTTTTCTGGTGGTAGAGGGTGGTAGGAGAAGACAATGTCCTGATCGAGTCCAAGGGTAGTCTGTGGAGAACACCCTAGTAGTGAAAATAAAGGGATACAACCCAGGCAAAAACACAGGGTCGTTGAGGGCATAGTCTCTTGTTTTCTGCTGGTAGAGGGTGGTAGGAGAAGACAATGTCCTGATCGAGTCCAAGGGTAGTCTGTGGAGAACACCCTAGTAGTGAAAATAAAGGGATACAACCCAGGCAAAAACACAGTGTCGTTGAGGGGATAGTCTCTTGTTTTCTGGTGGTAGAGGGTGGTAGGAGAAGACAATGTCCTGATCGAGTCCAAGGGTAGTCTGTGGAGAACACCCTAGTAGTGAAAATAAAGGGATACAACCCAGGCAAAACACAGGGTCGTTGAGGGATAGTCTCTTGTTTTCTGGTGGTAGAGGGTGGTAGGAGAAGACAATGTCCTGATCGAGTCCAAGGGTAGTCTGTGGAGAACACCCTAGTAGTGAAAATAAAGGGATACAACCCAGGCAAAAACACAGGGTCGTTGAGGGGATAGTCTCTTTTTTTCTGGTGGTAGAGGGTGGTAGGAGAAGACAATGTCCTGATCGAGTCCAAGGGTAGTCTGTGGAGAACACCCTAGTAGTGAAAATAAAGGGATACAACCCAGGCAAAAACACAGGGTCATTGAGGGGATAGTCTCTTGTTTTCTGGTGGTAGAGGGTGGTAGGAGAAGACAATGTCCTGATCAAGTCCAAGGGTAGTCTGTGGAGAACACCCTAGTAGTGAAAATAAAGGGATACAACCCAGGCAAAAACACAGGGTCGTTGAGGGGATAGTCTCTTGTTTTCTGGTGGTAGAGGGTGGTAGGAGAAGACAATGTCCTGATCGAGTCCAAGGGTAGTCTGTGGAGAGCACCCTAGTAGTGAAAATAAAGGGATACAACCCAGGCAAAAACACAGGGTCATTGAGGGGATAGTCTCTTGTTTTCTGGTGGTAGAGGGTGGTAGGAGAAGACAATGTCCTGATCGAGTCCAAGGGTAGTCTGTGGAGAACAACCTAGTAGTGAAAATAAAGGGATACAACCCAGGCAAAAACACAGGGTCGTTGAGGGGATAGTTCAGAGTTGTCGCACACAGCCAAGCACACTCAGCAGCAGCGAGGAGGGCAGATTTAAAGATCCAGTAAAGGAGCAGTAACACATGACTGACGCCAGTGACAGTGACATTAATCGACATCAGCATCATTGCTCTGGTGTTCAAGAAACTCCTTAGACCAGCTCTTCCAGAAAATCAACAATCTTAGATAACTCTTTGCTTACTCCTACTGTTCACAGGGATATAAAAGAATCCAAAAACTCTTTCTATGACATCAGAGGAGTGAAATGACATTTTAATAATGGTGAGAGTGTGAATGACTCAATCACAACAAATGCCAGTGATGGTAAAAAGGAACTGTTTGCAAAATACTTATTTATCATATTTGTTGCCTTTAGATGTGCATTTACTAAATAAATGATTGAATGTCTTTTCTTCTAAATGTAATTACTTTAAACCTATAATCTCTAACATCTCTGGCTATGAATTTGACTCTGATGCTCTTTCAGTTTTAGAACTTGAACTGAAAAATGTGCCAGCACATACACCCAGATTTTATGTTAAACATTTATTTAAATTTATCTTGAAAGGTTACAGCATTGAGAAACAAAACAGTGTTAATACTTTATTTTTTCACTTAAAATTTTAATATTTGAGGTGTTCTATCTAATTAATTTTGAGGTGTTTTATCTAATTAAGTTTGACTGCTTTATCCCACAAATACTAAGCACATTTGTTCCTGCTTTATTCTACAAATACTGAGCACTTCTGTTCCAAACTGAAGAACAATTTTATTATTTATTTATGTTTGTTTCATTTTTCCTTTGTTTACTTGGAAGTCCAACTGAGCTTGGCAAAAAAAAAAAGAAAGAAAATAAAACTTTTCACATACACTCTGGGAGAAAATCTCCAGATAATGACATGGATTGAGTTAACATAGTTAGATACAGTTCATCAGGCCATCGGTATTTGCAATGTTAAAAAGAAGAAATTTCAAATATCAAATATATAGTCTTTTACACAACTCTTTGACATGACTTGTGATCCTTCAAAAGTACACAAGTTAGTTCAAGCACTTGAAGAGGATGCTATCTATAATACTGCAATATATATCTTTGGGAAGAAGACAGTCAAGTGTGCTAATTGGCTTGAAGCCCACACTGAAGTGCTGACTCCCTGATTGAGAAGAAGAGACAGGCACTGGCTGCATACAGGTCCTAATCCAATGAGGAGAACTTGCAGGCACTCCGGCGTGCTTGGAGTCAAGTACAGCAGATAGCTTAGCGGTGTACAAATCATTATTGGCTCCAACTTTGCTTCAAAATTTAGCAGGCTGCAGACAATGATAACATGCAAGGAGTGTATGATGGGATTAAGCAAGCCATCAGCCCATCACAAAGGAAGATCATCCCACTTAGGTCAGCCACAGGCGAGATCTTGAAGGACAGAACCAATCAGAGGTAATGCTGGGTGGAACACTATTTGCAGCTGTATGCCAGAGAGACCATTGTTACAGAGAGAGCCCTGAATGCCATTGAGCCTCTGCCAACTATGACTAAACCTAATACTGAGCCCACCTTGAAGGAACTCAGTGATGCACTAAAAGCGCTCTCTTCAGGAAAAGCCCTCAGGAAAGATGGTATTCCCTCAGAAATCCTTAAATGTGCTAGCAGTACCCTAATCTCAGAGCTGCATACAATACTTGCCAATGCTGGAGAAAAGGTAGTGTACCACAAGACATGAGGGATGCTAACATATTTACTATCTATAAGAATAAGGGAGACAAAAGTGATTGTAACAACTATTGTGGCATCTCCCTTCTCTGTACCATGAGGAAGTTGTTTGCACGTGTTGTCCTGAAGAGGCTCTACTTTCTTGCAGAGAGAGTTTATCATGAGTCTCAATGTGGGTTCTGAGCTGGACAGTTTACTGTAGACATAGTTTTCTCTGTTATGCAACTACAAGAAAAGTGCAGGGAGCAGAACAAACCTCTGTATACTGCCTTCATTGATCTGACCAAGGCATTCAACTTCATCAGTAGGAAAGGTCTGTTTGCAATTCTGGCAAAGATTGGCTGTCCTCCAATACTTGTTAGCACTATCAGGGCCTTCCATGAAGGCATGAAGGGACCATCATGTATGATGGACCCACATCAGAACTTTCAAGAGTCTCAGTAGAGTAAAGCAGATGTGTGTGCTGGATCCAACATTGCTTGGTATCTTCTTTTCAGTTCCTTTGAAATTTGCTTTTGGAACTGCTACAGAGGGTATTTTTCTCTGAATCAGAATGGACGGCAACATCTTCAACTGTCGAGACTTAGATCGAAGACCAGGGTGCTTAAGAAGAATCTATGTGAGTTCCTGTTTGCTGATCACACAGCTATTGTGATTTACACTCAGCAAGAACTTCAGTCACTTATGACTCGCTTAGTGGATGGATGGATGGATGGATGGATGGATGGATGGATGGATGGATGGATGGAATTTGGCCTCACGATCAGCTCAATTAAGACCCAGGTGATGGGCCAAAATGTGGACAATAAGCCATCAGTCATGGTGAGTGACTATAAGCTGGAGGTTGTCCATGAGTTCATGTACCTAGGCTCTACAATCTCTGACAACTTTTTGCTTGACAGCAAGCTCAACAAGTGCATTGGAAAAGTTGTCACAATGTTTTCCAGACTGACAAAGAGAGTATGGGCTAAGAATAAGCTTACTGTGCACAGCAAAGTGTAGGTTAAAAGAGCCTATGTTTTGAGGACATTACTGTATGCCAGTGAAACATGGACACAGCACTGAAAACAGGAGCAGCAGCTCAGTGGATTCCATATGCACTGCCTCAGGTGCATACCTGGTAACTCATGGCAGGAGAAAATCCCCAACAGCACAGTGCCTATGAGGACAGGCACCACCTCCATGTTCACCCTCTTGAAACAGAGGCATATGCATTGGCTGAGTCATGTCTCATGCATGACAGATGGCTGAATACCAAAAGACTTCATTTCTGGAGAGCTGGAGTCTAAAAAGATGCTGAAAGAGCAACCCAAATTTCACTATAAGGACATACGCAAGTGTGACCTCAGAGCTGTCTCCATCAGCATGAACAACTAGTATTCTATTGCCTCAGACAAGATTGCCTGAAAACGGGAAGTGAAGGAAACTCTCGCTATATAGGAAACCACCTTGGAAGGGAGGGCAGAGGAAGAAAACACAGACAGTAGGAGTTGTAGAAAGATCTTTACCAGCACCAAACCATCTGGTACCTCATTATTTCCCCTTCAAGGATACATAACATAAAATTCTCCACACTTTTTATCTCCACACTTTAACCACTAGAAGGCTCAATTTGGAAGTGAATTTGGCTGAAACAATTTAAACAGCAGTTTAAACTACTGTGTCGCTTTATGTTTTTGATAATTTGACATTTGATATAATATTATGAAGATATTATGAAAAGTTTATACATATAAAATGTTTATACATATAAAAAGCTTGGTATTTTTTTTTTTTTTGGTGTTTGTATTTTTAAATGAATAAATTAAATAATTAAGTAATTCAATAATAAAATAACTGATGTGGGTTCACCTAGTATAAAAAGTGTGGGAATTTTATGTTATGTATCCTTGAAGGTGAAATGCTGAGGTACCAGATGGTTTGGTGATAGTAAAGTTCCTTCTACAACTTGTGCTGTTTGTGTTTTTTTTCTTATTTTGTTTGCTAGGAGTTTTTCATTATGTCATTAGCCAAAACAGATGTTGTACCAGGGGTAAGTTGAACTCCAGAGGCACAGAATAAACTGTTGTGTGTTGACTTTTTGAAAGAAAGGGAGGCCAAGTTAGCAGGGTGTGATCCGTGGTCTATGAGTGATTCCACTGACAATGGTATGCAGTATGAGCGGTTGCAGAAACCGATGACCAAAGAAGTTAATTTGTATTTTGACACTAGGTTGCTGGAGAAGGACATCAAATTGAGTGTTGTCCAATGAGGTTTGAGAACTGATAAGCTTCCTGCATGGGACTTTACAGAAGTGAAGCAAGATTTACTGGAAACATGGAGAAAGGTATCATTGCGATGTTCCCTAGAATGGATTTGCATTCTTCTTAAGCAGAACTTGCATACTAGCAGTAAACTGCATGAACAAATTACTGCTTTACAACACAAACTTAAAAGTGAGTCTTAAGAAGTATTATTTATTGATAAAATGAGTGACATTAGGGCTAAATTAGCAAAAGCAGAAGCTGATGTAATTGCACGCAAAAAGAGAAAACTGGTTCATGATATAGATGACTTTAAAAACGGAACTGTTTTCTCGTGGCAGCGTGCACAATGTCATGGGAGGTCATATAATGATAATAGGAAGTCCAGCTCCAGAGATTCGTCATTGTCTTATGTTGAAATGTTATCTCAGAAAAGTGCTTTGTTTGAAGATATGGAGCAAGCAGGTGCTTCCAGTTCTTCAAATTTGTCTGTAGGAGCCAGCAGCTCTTCACCAAGTTGGGGGAACCAACAAAAGGGTCACAAAAATCAAGCAATATGCAAAAAATACTAAATGAAGAGAATTCCACGTGCTTGGACATAATTTTGGACAGTGCTACTGCAAGGATGCCAGGTAATGCTGGTATTTGTTGTTCAAATCAAGAACACACTTTATTTTCTGATTCCTGTTGTAATATTGCGTATGCTAGTACCAATGATAATTTGAAAGTAGTGAATTTGTCTGATGTGCAGCTGACTAATAATGCCATTAGTTTATTAGGTAGAGGAACTAAATTTGTTCTTACAAAGATACCTAACTTAGCTGACATTTTGTTTGATGTGAAAACTTTCTTTAGAAAGTTGCATTTAATTGAATATTACAATAAGCTTAAAAAAAAGTATCATTGCAGCTGATAACAATGGTCAAATCGAAAATTATGTGTAAGAAGGAGATGTGGAATCATTAATGAATCTTTCCATTCACAGTTTTGATGAGTTATGTGAAGATGAATTTAGTGAATGCACTGCATTTTCTGCTCATAATGTTTTGAATACTGGCTATTCCAGGTTTAAAATTCCTCTTTTACCTATCAAAAGTAACTTTGCACCGCCAAAATTGTTTCAGCTATCAATACGTTTGACCAAGTACTATTGAAAAGGGTTGAATTTGAGTATAGTCATTTTGTAAAAGCTAACAAAAAATCAACTTAACTAAAGATGAATGGTTAGAATTGTTGAAGCTTAGAGGGAGTCTCAAACAAGTTGCTTTTAGGCAAGCTGATTAGGGAGAAAATTAGATGGTTTTGCCTAAGAATATGTATGACAGAATGGTGTATGATTTAAAGCTAGTTAATGAAGATAATATGTTATTGGACCACAACCCAGTCACACAATATAATAATGAACTTGATTTGTTGGAAAGAGGAGAAAGCTTGGGGGGTTTTCTAGTGAAGATGTTAAGAAACTTAAAGTTAAAGAGCCACTTGATCTTTTTTTCTATATTATTCCTAAAATACATAAGAGTTCGGACAGTCCCCCAGGTAAATCTATAATTTCTGGAACACATTAATTTATGTAATGTGTAGGTCTCTGTTTAGATTGAGTTTTGAAAGAATACATGTTTAGAGTTCCTGATCATATCAAAAAGACACAGGATTTATGTGAAGTAGCTTGTAAAACACAGTGGAGAGAGGACTATTATTGCATTTCAGTAGATGTGAGTTCTCTTTACACTTCCATCCAAAATAGGTTTGGTTTGGAGGCAGTTTACGATGTAATGGGTGATGGTCCAAAATAGCATATACTTTTAGACTTCTTTAATTTTGTTTGACTCATAACTATTATAAATATGAGAAAAGTGTTTATTTACAAAGGAAAGGCATGGCAATGGGTGCATCTTATGCACCTAATTATGCTGTGATTTACGTGGGGTATTTTGAAAAGTTATATATATATATATATATATATATATATATATATATATATATATATATATATATATATATATATATATATATATATATATATATATATATATATCACTGCTTTTTGGAGAGAAACAGTTGTGCTGTACAGGAGATTTATTGATGACTTATTTTTTGTTTGTAAGGGCCTGCCTTCTGAGTTTGACAATTTCATCTTGGAACTGAATAAAAATCCACTTGGCCTTAAGTTTGCCATGGTTATGGGTAAGTCTAGCATTCAGTTTTTGGATGTAGAATTTTATTCAGATAAATTCAATAATATACAACATAGGTCATTTAGGAAGCGCACTGCATTGAACAATTTTCTGTTTGCTGAGAGCATGCATCCCCCCATTTGATAGATTCTCTCCCTTTAGAAGAGTTTAAAGGAATTGCACACAACACTTCAGAGGGCAAATGCAAGGAGTTTTATTTGTGTGAAGTTAAAGACAGACTTGTAGTAAGGGGTTACAATAAGAAAAAGTTAAATAATGTTATGAAACACGTCATTACAGGTGAAGTTGATAAAACTAGAACTAATAATTTAAGAAATAGGCATTTGAAACCTGGTTTCTTTAAAAAAGATTTATATTTTGTTTCCAGATTTCCTCTTTTTCAGAAATTATGAAGAAATTAATTCAATAATTTTGGCATTTAGTGTGTCTTGTTGAAAGTGTTGATAATTTGTTTCCTAGGATGATAGAACGTTCTTATAGTAGGTATTCTAATTTGAAAGAACTGTCGAATAAGCTTTTATATGATGTTGAGAGGGTGGTGACAGGCTCATATGCTTGTGGGAAGTGTAAAGTTTGTAAAAATATTAGAAACATTTCAGGTAATTTTATTAATGGATGTAAATTTGTTAGTAAAATTAGGTTTACCTGTAACTCATATATATATAGTAGGTTGTGGCTGTGAGGATACAAATTGGTATATAGATCAAACAAAAAGAGAAGTTAAAGTTAGGATATTGGAACACGTAGGTGATATCCGCAACAGGAATTATAGAAATCCAGTGGGTGAGCATTTTTGTAGGACACATGGAGGTAATGACAGTTCATTTTTCTTTAGTGTCCTTGCTAGTCCCTTTTTGTGAGAGGTGGTGAGCTTAAACATAGGTTGAACATACTTGAAAGCAAATTAATTTTGAATTTCGGTACTTTAACCTCTAGGGGGCTCAATTTAGAAGTGAATTTGGTTTAAACAATTTAAACAGCAGTTAAAATTATTGTGTTGCTTGATATTGTTGATAAATTTGACATTTTTGATATTTGAGATTTGATATAATATTAGGAAGATATTATGAAAAGTTTATACATATAACATGTTTATACATATAAAGTGTTTGGTATTCCTTTTTGGTGTTTGGATTTTTAAATGAATAAATTAAATAAGTAATTCAATACTTAAATAATTGATGTAGGTTCACCTGATATAAAAAGTGTGGGAATTTTATGTTATGTATCCTTGAAGGCAAAATGCCGAGGTACCAGATGGTTTGGTGCTAATAAAGCTTCTAATACAACTTGTGCTGTTTGTGATTTCTTCTTATTTTGTTTGCTCAAGAGTTTTTCATTATGTCGTTAGACAAAGCAGATGTTGTACCAGGGGTAAATCAAACCCCAGAGGCACAGAAAAAACTGTTCTTTGCTGACTTGGTGAAAGAAAGGGAGGCGAAGTTAGCAGGGTGTGATCCGTGGTCTATGAGTGATTCCACTGACAATGGTACGCAGTATGAGCGGTTGCAGAAACTGATGACCAATGAAGTTCATTTGTATTTTGACACTAGGTTGCTGGAGAAGCACATCAAATTGAGTGTTGTCCAATGAGGTTTGAGAACTGATAAGCTTCCTGCATGGGACTTTACAGAAGAGGAGCAAGATTTACTGGAAACATGGAGAAAGGTATCATTGCGATGTTCCCTAGAATGGATTTGCATTCTTCTTAAGCAGAACTTGCATACTAGCAGTAAACTGCATGAACAAATTACTGCTTTACAACACAAACTTAAAAGTGAGTCTTAAGAAGTATTATTTATTGATAAAATGAGTGACATTAGGGCTAAATTAGCAAAAGCAGAAGCTGATGTTATTGCACGCGAAAAGAGAAAACTGGTTCATGATATAGATGACTTTAAAAACGGAACTGTTTTCTCGTGGCAGCGTGCACAATGTCATGGGAGGTCATATAATGATAATAGGAATTCCAGCTCCAGAGATTCGTCATTGTCTTATGTTGAAATGTTATCTCAGAAAAGTGTTTTGTTTGAAGATATGGAGCAAGCAGGTGCTTCCAGTTCTTCAAATTTGTCTGTAGGAGCCAGCAGCTCTTCACCAATTCGGGGGAACCAACAAAAGGGTCACAAAAATCAAGCAAGATGCAAAAAATACTAAATGAAGAGAATTCCAAGTGCTTGGACATAATTTTGGACAGTGCTACTACAAGGATGCCAGGTAATGCTGGTATTTGTTGTTCAAATCAAGAACACACTTTATTTTCTGATTCCTGTTGTAATATTGCGTATGCTAGTACCAATGATAATTTGAAAGTAGTGAATTTGTCTGATGTGCAGCTGACTAATAATGCCATTAGTTTATTAGGTAGAGGAACTAAATTTGTTCTTACAAAGATACCTAACTTAGCTAACATTTTGTTTGATGTGAAAACTTTCTTTAGAAAGTTGCATTTAATTGAATATTACAATAAGCTTAAAAAAAAAGTATCATTGCAGCTGATAACAATGGTCAAATCGAAAATTATGTGTAAGAAGGAGATGTGGAATCATTAATGAATCTTTCCATTCACAGTTTTGATGCGTTATGTGAAGATGAATTTAGTGAATGCACTGCATTTTCTGCTCATAATGTTTTGAATACTGGCTATTCCAGGTTTAAAATTCCTCTTTTACCTATCAAAAGTAACTTTGCACCGCCAAAATTGTTTCAGCTATCAATACGTTTGACCAAGTACTATTGAAAAGGGTTGAATTTGAGTATAGTCATTTTGTAAAAGCTAACAAAAAATCAACTTAACTAAAGATGAATGGTTAGAATTGTTGAAGCTTAGAGGGAGTCTCAAACAAGTTGCTTTTAGGCAAGCTGATAAGGAAGAAAATTAGGTGGTTTTGCCTAAGAATATGTATGACAGAATGGTGTATGATTTAAAGCTAGTTAATGAAGATAATATGTTATTGGACCATAACCCAGTCACACAATATAATAATGAACTTGATGATTTGTTGGAAAGAGGAGAAAGCTTGGGGGGTTTTCTAGTGAAGATGTTAAGAAACTTAAAGTTAAAGAGCCACTTGATCTTTTTTTCTATATTATTCCTAAAATACATAAGAGTTCGGACAGTCCCCCGGGTAAATCTATAATTTCTGGAACACATTAATTTATGTAATGTGTAGGTCTCTGTTTAGATTGAGTTTTGAAAGAATACATGTTTAGAGTTCCTGATCATATCAAAAAGACACAGGATTTATGTGAAGTAGCTTGTAAAACACAGTGGAGAGAGGACTATTATTGCATTTCAGTAGATGTGAGTTCTCTTTACACTTCCATCCAAAATAGGTTTGGTTTGGAGGCAGCTTACGATGTAATGGGTGATGGTCCAAAATAGCATATACTGTTAGACTTCTTGAATTTTGTTTGACTCATAACTATTATAAATATGAGAAAAGTGTTTATTTACAAAGGAAAGGCATGGCAATGGGTGCATCTTATGCACCTAATTATGCTGTGATTTACGTGGGGTATTTTGAAAAGTTTTATATATATATATATATATATATATATATATATATATGTATATATATATATATATATATATATATATATATATATCACTGCTTTTAGGAGAGAAACAGTTGTGCTGTACAGGAGATTTATTGATGACTTATTTTTTGTTTGTAAGGGCCTGCCTTCTGAGTTTGACAATTTCATCTTGGAACTGAATAAAAATCCACTTGGCCTTAAGTTTGCCATGGTTATGGGTAAGTCTAGCATTCAGTTTTTGGATGTAGAATTTTATTCAGATAAATTCAATAATATACAACATAGGTCATTTAGGAAGCGCACTGCATTGAACAATTTTCTGTTTGCTGAGAGCATGCATCCCCCCATTTGATAGATTCTCTCCCTTTAGAAGAGTTTAAAGGAATTGCATGCAACACTTCAGAGGGCAAATGCAAGGAGTTTTATTTGTGTGAAGTTAAAGACAGACTTGTAGTAAGGGGTTACAATAAGAAAAAGTTAGATAATGTTATGAAACATGTCATTACAGGTGAAGTTGATAAAACCAGAACTAATAAGTTAAGAAATAGGCATTTGAAACCTGGTTTCTTTGAAAAAGATTTATATTTTGTTTCCAGATTTTCCCCTTTTTCAGAAATTATGAAGAAATTAATTCAATAATTTTGGCATTTAGTGTGTCTTGTTGAAAGTATTGATAATTTGTTTCCTAGGATAATAAAATGTTCTTATAGTAGGTATTCTAATTTGAAAGAACTGTTGAATAAGCTTTTATATGATGTTGAGAGGGTGGTGACAGGCTCATATGCTTGTGGGAAGTGTAAAGTTTGTAAAAATATTAGTAACATTTCAAATAATTTTATTAATGATTATAAATTTGTTAGTAAAAATAGGTGTACCTGTAACTCATGTGGAGTAGTATTTATAGTAGGTTGTGGCTTTGAGGTTACAAATTGGTATAGAGATCAAGCAAAAAGAGAAGTTAAAGTTAGGATACTGCAATACTTAGGTGATATTCACAACAGGAATTATAGAAGTCCAGTGGGTGAGCATTTTTGTAGGACACATGGAGGTAATGACAGTTCATTTTTCTTTAGTGTCCTTGCTAGTCCCTTTTTGTGAGAGGTGGTGAGCTTATACATAGGTTGAACATACTTGAAAGCAAATTAATTTTGAATTCCGATACTTTAACCTCTAGGGGACTCAATTTAGAAGTGAATTTGGTTTAAACAATTTAAACAGCAGTTTAAACTAATGTGTTGCTTGATATGTTTGATAACTTTGACATTTTTGATATTTGAGATTTGATATAATATTATGAAGATAGTCTGAAAAGTTTATACATATAAAATGTTTATACATATAAAGTGTTTGGTATTCCTTTTAAGTGTTTGGGTTTTTAAATGAATAAATTAAATAATTAAGTAATTCAATACTTAAATAATTGATGTAGGTGCATTTGGTGTAAAAAGTGTCGGAATTTTATATTCTGTATCCTTGAAGATGAAATGCCGAAGTACCAGATTGTTTGGTGCTAATAACGATTCTTATACAACTTGTGCTGTTTGTGTTTTTTTTCTTATTTTGTTTGCTCAAAATTTTTCATTATGTCATTAGACAAAGCAGATGTTGTACCAGGGGTAAGTTGAACCCCAGAGGCACAGAATAATCTGTTGCTTGCTGACTTGGTGAAAGAAAGGGAGGCCAAGTTATCAGGGTGTGATCGGTGGCCTATGAGTGATTCCACTGACAATGTTATGCAGTATGAGCGTTTGCAGAAACTGATGACCAAAGAAGTTAATTTGTATTTTGTCACTAGGTTGCTGGAGAAGCACATCAAATCAAGTGTTGTCCCATGAGGTTTGAGAACTGATAAGCTTCCTGCTTGGGACTTTACAGAAGAGGAGCAAGATTTACTGGAAGAATGGAGAAAGGTATCATTGCACTGTTCCCTAAATGGATTTGCATTCTTATTAAGCAGAACTTACATACTAGCAGTAAACTGCATGAACAAATTACTGCTTTACAACAAAAACTTAAAAGTGAGTCTTCAGAAGTTTTATTTATTGATAAAATGAGTGACATTAGGGCTAAATTAGCAAAAGCAGAAGCTGATGTTATTGCACGTAAAAAGAGAAAACTGGTTCATGATCTAGATGACTTTAAAAATGGAACCGTTTTCTCGTGGCAGCATGCACAATGTCATGGGAGGTCATATAATGATAATAGGAAGTCCAGCTCCAGAGATTCTTCATTGTCTTATGTTGAAATGTTATCTAAGAAAATTGTTTTGTTTGAAGATATGGAGTAAGCAGGTGCTTCCAATTCTTCAAAATTTTCTCTAGAGACCAGCAGCTCTTCACCAAGTCGGGAGAACCAACAAAATGGTCACAAAAATCAAGCAAGATGCAAAAAATACTAAATGAATAGAATCCCAAGTGTTTGGACATAATTTTGGACTGTGCTAGTACAAGGATGCCAGGTAATGCTGGTATTTGTTGTTCAAATTAAGAACCCACTTTATTTTTTGATTCCTTTTTAATATTGCATATGTTAGTAACAATGATAATTTGAAAGTAGTGAATTTGTCTGATGTGTAGCTGACTAATAATGCCATTAGTTTATTAGGTAGACGAACTAAATGTGTTCTTACAAAGATACCTAACTTAGCTGACATTTTGTTTGATGTGAAAACTTTCTGTAGAAAGTTGCATTTAATTGTGTATTACAATAAGCTTAAAAAAGAAAGTATCATTGCAGCTGATAACAATGGTCAAATCGAAAATGATGTGTAAGAAGATGATTTGGAATCATTAATGAATCTTTCCATTCACAGTTTTGACGAGTTATGTGAAGATGAATTTCGTGAATGCACTGCATTTTCTGCTCATAATGTTTTGAATACTGCCTATTCCAGGTTTAAAATTCCCCTTTTACCTATGAAAAGTAACTTTGTACCACCAAAATTGTTTCAGCTATCAATACGTTTGACCAAGTACTATTGAAAAGGGTTGAATTTGAGTATAGTTATTTTGTAAAAGCTAACAAAAAATCAACTTAACTAAAGATGAATGGTTAGAATTGTTAAAGCTTAGAGGGAGTCTCAAACAAGTTGTTTTTAGGCAAGCTGATAATGGAGAAAATTAGGTGGTTTTGCCTAAGAATATGTATGACAGAATGGTGTATGATTTACTGCAAGTTAATGAAGATAATATGTTATTGGACCATAACCCAGTCACGCAATATAATAATGAACTTGATGATTTGTTGGAAAGAGGAGAAAGGTTGGGTTTTTTTCTAGTGAAGATGTTAAGAAACTTAAAGTTAAAGATCCACTTGATCTTTTTTTCTGTATTATTCCTAAAATACATAAGAGTTTGGACAGTCCCCCAGGTAGATCTATAATTTCTGGAACACATTCATTTATGTAACATGTAGGTATTTGTTTAGATTCAGTTTTGAAAGAATACCTGTTTAGAGTTCCTGCACATATCAAAAAGACACAGGATTTATGTGAAGTAGCTTGTAAAACACAGTGGAGGGAGGACTATTATTGCATTTCAGTAGATGTGAGTTCTCTTTACACTTCCATCCAAAATAGGTTTGGTTTGGAGGCAGTTTACGATGTATTGGGTGATGGTCCTAAATAGCATATACTGTTAGACTTCTTTAATTTTGTTTGACTCATAACTATTATAAATATGAGAAAAGTGTTTATTTACAAAGGAAAGGCATGGCAATGAGTGCATCTTATGCACCTAATTATGCTGTGATTTATGTGGGGTATTTTGAAAAGTTTTAAATATATATATATATATATATATATATATATATATATATATATATATATATATATATAGATAGATAGATAGATAGCACTGCTTTTTGGAGAGAAACAGTTGTGCTGTATAGGAGATTTATTGATGACTTATGTTTTGTTTGTAAGGGACTGCCTTCTGAGTTTGACAATTTCATCTTGGACCTGAATAAAAATCCACATGGCCTTAAGTTTTCTATGGTTATGGGTAAGTCTAGCATTCAGTTTTTGGAGGCAGAGTTTTATGCAGATAAATTCAATAATATACAACATAGGTCATTTAGGAAGCCCACTGCATTGAACAATTTTTTGTTTCCTGAGAGCATGAGAGCATACCCCCATTTGATAGATTCTCTCCCTTTAGGAGTGTTCAAACAAATTGCACACAACACTTCCGAGGGCAAATGCAAGGAGTTTTATTTGTCTGAAGTTAAAGACAGACGTGTAGTAAGGGGTTACAATAAGAAAAAGTTAGATAGTGTTATGAAACAGGTCATTTCAGGTGAAGTTGATAAAACTAGAATTAATAAGTTAGGAAATAGGAATTTGAAACCTGGTTTCTTGGAAAAAGATTTATATTTTATTTCCAGATTTTCCCCTTTTTCAGAAATTATGAAGAAATTAATTCAAGAATTTTGGCATTTAGTGTGTCTTGATGAATGTGTTGATAATTTGTTTCCTGGGATGATAACATTTTCTCATAGTAGGTATTCTAATTTGAAAGAACTATTGAATAAGCTTTTATATAATGTTGAGAGGGTGGTGACAGGCTCATATGCTTGTGGGAAGTGTAAAATTTGTAAAAATATTAGAAACATTTCAGGTAATGTTATTAATGGAGTAAATTTGTTAGTAAAAATAGGTTTACCTGTAACTGATGTGGGTAGTATATATATAGTAGGTTGTGGCTGTGAGGTTACAAAATGGTATATAGATCAAACAAAAAGAAAAGTTAAAGTTATGATACTGGAACACTAGGTGATATTCGCAACAGGAATTATAGAAGTCCAGTGGATGAACATTTTTGTAGGACACATGGAGGTGATGACAGTTCATTTTTCTTTAGTGTCCTTGCTAGTCCCTTTTTTGTGAGAGGTGGTGAGCTTATACATAGGTTGAACATTCTTAAAAGAAAATTTATTTTGAATTTCGGTACTTTAACCTCTAGGGGGCTCAATTGAGAAGTGAAATTGGTTTAAACAATTTAAACAGCAGTTTAAAGGGGCACTATCCCATTACATTTCTGCCTCGGACCGAAGCTCAAACACTACCACCCAATTAGCAAATCACCTCCCTGTTTGTGACATCGATAATGACGTCCTAACAATCCCACCCACGATATTGAGTTTCTTCAAAAAATTAGTACAAGCCTGTATTCCAGTCCTGTTTTACCTCCCTCTGGAATCATGCACTCTTAACTTGTGTTCCTTGCTTCACACGGTGATCCATACTTGTTTCAGTGCTATTTTTTTTTTTTGTAGTAAATACTGCTTAAGGCAATATCTTCTGTTGTGCAAAACTTTATTATTTGCTAGTAGCCGTAAAATGCAGGTGCTACTGGAACAGTAAACATTTTCACAAAACAGCATTTTCTGCTCTGTTAGAACAGTAATCTTGTTGTAGGGGATTGTGTAGTTCAATTTATGCCTATATATTTTTAAATGTATGCAACACAGTTGCACTCAGTCCCTAAGTGCCAGCAGGCATCATTTTACATTTTCAGTCAATGCGTGCCAGTTGTGCGCTGTGCATGATCAGTGAACGATTTACATTTTCTCTTCTTATATTCAACAGCTTAGCTTCTGCTAGCTACAGATATTGTGTTCCTTTCCATTGCATGTGTTAGTAAAGATTATGACAATTAGCGCTGCATAAAGCAAAACACACACGCACTTAATGGATCGGCAAATGAAAACAATATCTGTAGCTATCGGAAGCATTACTGTTGATTTTAAGAAGATAAAATGTAAATCCTGTAACGGTCATGCACAGTACATGCATATATGTATTTGCATTTACTGAGGGTCTGTCAGGTCATTAAGTTCTAGACCTCTTGTTTTTTTTTTTTTTTTTTTTTTTCTGCTGGAGTAGGTAGTAAGGCTACAAAACTTTCTTGGCTTGTAATCAAGCAATGAAAAGAAAACGCACTTTCTGCAGTCTATCCAGACTGCCAATTGAGAAAGAAATATTTTCTATAACACCACTTCCACATATTTTATTGTGTGGAATATATTTCATGACTGTTAGTTTCCCCCTGGTTGTGGTGTTATTGAAAATATTTCTTTCTCATCTGTTGGGCTGGTTAGGCTCAAGAGAGTGGCACTGTCATTATCAAGAGTGAGCGTATTGGATAGCAGAAGGTCTCTGATTTTACCTTGCACTGTCCGGTAACTCGACAGCCAGGCATTACATCGTTCTCAACTATCCCGATTTTTCACAGAATACCCCAATTTTCCTGTATCAAATGGAGACTCAATGAACTGAAGTTACAGAAAAACAAAACCGAATTTTGAATAATTTATTTTACCCTTCTGCCCTGCATTACTAAAGGGATTACGCTTCGTGTCTGTTAGATCTTTTGTGCTGGCATCATACTTTTCAACAGTTACTTTTTTTTTACTCAAATGTTAGTCCTAAACTGGTGACTTTTGGAGAAGATGTGGTGCAATCCCCTTAATAAATAATAACAATAATTAGAAAAAAAGCTGAAACTAAATCCCTGCAGAGTGCAGAAATAGATTAAGGATAACAGAGATACGAAGAAAACGACATGGAGGGATATACAAGTAAAATAAGAAACTGGTGTAATACATGGGGACAAGCAGATGCAAATCCTGCAGAGCTGGTTTTCAATACCAAAAAAGGGCATGGTGACGAGAATTAGAGGCGTAGTGGTGACCATTTCAAATACTAAGCATATATTCATGGAACTTTAGTGGCTAAGAGAGTCTATGGAAACAAGCTGTAGAAGGCTGAAGACAGATCACTGGGAAACAAGTGTGACTCTTGGAATTCCTGTATGTGGGGAAAACAGTGATCATAAAAGGTGCATGAAAACAAAAACGGGAATAATGAGAGTTCCACTGGTCTCTGGGATGACACTCCCAATAGCAAGAGACTGAAAAGGGGGTGCTGAGGGGGAAACCATCTGAAGTGGACAAAGGAAAATTCAAAACTGATAAAGGAGACAATACAAAAGTAAGCTGAGAGGGTGAGTGAGTCACTGGTAGTGACAATGGGGCGGGGTGTTAGCCTTTTATAAAACAGGAAAAGTATGAGCAGTACAGGGACCTTTACGGTAACTTAAACTGCCACATTCAAAGAAAACCAATAAACAAAATACGCTAATTTCTGTTTGTAGGAAATAGAAGGAAAGAACAGGGAGTTTAAGGATAAGTCGACAATAGACAGGGTAGTACATTCTGCTACACAAACTATATGTCCTCAGTGGAAAGTAGTGGCTGGTGTGCCATGATACATTTGGGAAAGGAAAACATAAGGATGGAAGGGCAGACTATTTTTCTATTCTCATTTTTTTAATGCCACAAAGAAATCCAAATAACAAGTTTGCAATAAATGATTGAGACAGCCCAATGATCTGAGCTCACCAGGGAAGAACATACTATGGGAGTGGTGCAGCGGTCGCCCATGTTGGTGAGAACCAAGTCCAGAATATTATCCCCCCTTGTGGGGGATGAAACAAGCTGGTCTACCACAGTAAAAGTGATGACACCAAGGAATCATTGAGTCAGTGCATTATTGCAGGAATAGTTCACCCAGTCTATGGTGGGATACTCGAAGTTTCCAAGGATCTGGGTGTTACAGGGTACCTTGATGGAGTCAAGTAGATACAGGAAAGAGGAGTTGGAGAGGGGTCTTTAGCTGGCTAAAACTTGGATGGGTGTCTTGTCAACTGTCAATTGCACCTGGAGTAGTTCCAGTGCATCCTGTTGGCAAACCAGTTTGGAGGTCTGTCTGTCCTTAATTAAGATAGAAAATCCATCACTCTTAGTCTTCCGACCTCATGGTGTAGTCTGGTAAGGCAGGGGTGCTCTCCATAGCCATGAACCAATTTTCCATCACCGCACAGGCATCGGCATCTTCCAGTGCAAGGAGAAACTCCAGTAAGTGCATTTTCAGGTTAAGGCTCCTAGAGTTAAGCAGCATGACCTTCAGTTTGCTTTTTGACAGTTCTTTTATGTTGGAAGATTTGTCTTTGGGACATTGCTTAAAAAAAGGCACAATGGGGGAGATGAGAGCCTTGGAAATGATCCGGAATTCAAGGAGGGACAGGTGGAGGCCATCACTGGCATGTTTAAGCTTAAATACATGTTATGGGTTTCCTGGGTCTTAGAGGGGGGCATACAGCCTGCAAGGAAATGGTATGAGATTTTGCCGATGGTCACTTGAATGTGAAGAGGGTCAAGTGCATCCTGTTTGATCAGCCTTGAGGTATATCTAATATGGAAATTGAGACACCTCTGCCTTTAGTCCCTGTCTGTGTAGTAACTGGTCTGTATCTGTGGCTTTAAACCATATATCAGTTTGTAGGCAGTGAGATTTTTGTTTAGACCCCTAGCTATGAGCGTTGACACCTTTAGATTTTCTTGTTTTCCATTTGCTACTTCAGAAGTACTTTCAGTTTGGCATTGCCTAAAAAAAAGGCACTATGGGGGAAGAAAATATTTTAGCTAATATCCAAAGGCCTAGAGGGGAGAAGTACACACCATCCCTAGCAGAGCAGAGTGGTCTGTTGACCATCTCCTTCCATGCTGACAAATATTGCACCCCCTTAGAATGACACCAGAAACTAAGCCAATTATTAAAGTTAGTCATCTTTTTTTCATATTGTAGCATCATCCTTGTAGAAGATAAAATGCTACTCAATGCTAGGCTTATACTAGCTTGCAACACATATTCTAAGACATTTATAATGTCTGTCATCATATAATCTCAGGAGGTACATCTCGTACCATCTACACGAACATGAACTATGACTAAGTCATACAGGTACTTGTGGACCAGTGACCTGAGTGCGTGCATAATGTGACCAATCCTGGTCCCTGATAAGCTATTGCCCATAACTTTCTCCTTACTCAGCCAGATGGGAGGGACATCAGCATATCTCACAATGGAGGAATGTTGGATTCTGTAGTGGCTTGCCTTATGGACTTAGAAATAGAGGCTCTGAGATTTGGCTGTATGTGTTGATGTTTTAAAAGTATATGTTCATGGTTGGTGAGGGAGTTTCTGTGTACTTCATCTAGAAAGTCTTTGGGGTTTAAGTAGGTTAGATTTAACTTTCTTAGAATATGTGAGATCATGTGTTTGCTTTGAAATGTGTGTGATGGGTGCATTGTGTGTACTACTGACAACCATATTGACATTACAAGTGCTTTTATGTGAGGGCCTTGCCTCCTGTGGCATTGTGTAAATGCATCTTTGATATACTATATCACTTTGTTTGAGAATTTACTACTTGTCAGAAAACATGAGGCAATCTACATTGCTCAGGATTCCCTTATCCACAAAACTGGTAATGGAGATAGTGGGAAACGCCATATCCATGGCTACAGACCGTGTTTTATTGATTAGACAGTGGTAGACATATTTGTTTTGTTGAGTATACTCACTTTTAATTGTAAGCATTTTTTTTTTGTGAAAGACTGTAATAAACATTATTTTTTGTTCTGTAAGAAGCTGGATCCTAAAAAAAAGGGGAAAAGTGTCCCACTCCTTTAATGGGGTAAATAGCTGCATATCTGTTAACACAATCTGCTTGTGTATATATGTGTCATGTCTTTCAACATTTACTTTGGAAATAAGAACAAAGAAAAACTTATTAGGGAAAAGCTTCCATATTAGGTACTCTTACTGGTGCTGTTAACTCCAAATACTTTCTAAATGTAAGAGGGATGGAATCAAAGTTTGAGAACAAATTAGATGTGATCCTCCAAATTCAGGAAAGCTTAAAGGTGCTTGTGTGCATGCATATTGGACCTTTATGGTTTATGCCTGAAAACTGATTACATTTTGCTTTCATTAAATTAAATAAATGTGCATATTTATTTATTTATTTACTGGGAAAGGCCAACAAAAAACAACTGACCTACTTATAATGTCCTTAAATATCACAAGCATATGTAATAAAATCCAAGATCTACCATGCCAGCATAAGCTTATATTCCCCAGATATTCTCTTCCTAACTGAAACCTGGCTCAAACCTCACATCAAAAGTGAAGAAATATTTCCACCTGAATATAACATCCTTCACGTAGACAGATTGTCCAAGAAAGGAGGTGGTGTAGCATTGATATTTAAACACCACCTTAATATCCAACTCCTGAACACATCTGCCCCTCATTACAACAATGAAGAAATCCTTTATGCCAATCTCAAACTAAACCCAAACAAAACAATCAATATCATATGATGCTATTTCCCACCAGTGCAAAATATAACACCCCTAGAAAATCTCTTGAGGTAAGCTAATCTATCTTTACCCCAGGAAACCATCATTCTCGGTGACATTAACATCCACTGGCTATCCTGTAATAACAATCTCCCAGCCCTTCACCTAAATCTCCATGGGTTCACTCAATGCATCCAATCCCTGACCCGAATCAATAAAAACATTGACAATCATGCCTTACTTGACTGGATTCTAGTCAACAAAGCCCCTCACTCTTACCTAGCAGGCTACTTACCTGACAGTTTCAGTGACCACTCCCCTACTTTCCTAATTAGGCACCACACAAACAGTCTCAAGCTCATTATCCACAGGCAAATACAGAACAAGTCCAACTTCAACCCCAACTTCTTCATCTCCTCCCTCCAAAAAATTAACTGGTCACCACTAAAATACCTCAACCTAGATGAGGCTGTCCACTTCTTCAACAGTACCTTCCTCTCCATCCTAAACATCCATGCTCCTGTAAGAAATGCCAAAGTCAGATCCAGGCATGCCCCATGGTTACAAAACACCACCAGAATCCTAATGAAATCCAGAGATAAGGCCTGAGACCACTGGCGCCTAACAAAAAAAAATAACTCAGATAGGCAATCCTTCCTTGAACTACACAATAAGGTAAAAAAGCAAATAAAACTAGACAAATCCCTCTACTATAAATCCACCCTAAACTCTACCAACCATAATCCTAAGCAATTCTGATCCGCTATTAACTCTATCCTCCCCCAGGAAAGGTAGACACCCCCTTGCCTTCTATCCCCCCCTCCTCCAGCAGTATTGCTGAATCCTTCAACAAACACTTCATGAAACTATAACATCTCTAAACAAACAACACTTCCCTACATCAGCCCCCCAACTCCTAACCCTAAACCCCCCCACTCCTCTTTTCTTCTTCACCTAAGTACCTACCTCCAACATAAAAAGACTATTGTCAAAACTTAAACCCACCAAACTCGCAGCTGACAACCTCCCCTCTGAATACTTAAAAATTGCAGCTGATGCACTAGCTTACCCAATTTCAATTCTAATCAACCATTTCATAACTGAAGGCTATGTTTCCTCTATATGGAAAATATCCCACATCATTCCCCTCCACAAAGGCAGCCCCTCCACTGACCTCTCCAATTACCACCCTATCACCATCCTCTCTCCAAGATACTTGAAAAATGTATCAACACCTAGGTCTCCAACTACCTCCTAGCTAATAATCTCCTCTCCAATACCCAGCACGGTTTCAGGCCATATCACAGCACTACCACCACTCTGCTCTCCTTCACCAGCACTATACTTCATCACAAAAACAATGGCCTCCTCTCCACTGCCATATTTCTAGATCTTTCAAAGGCCTTTGACATGGTATTTCATGAGCTACTACTCTGTACTCTCCCCAGCCTCTCCTTCTCACAATCAGCCTGCAACTGGTTCCACAGCTATCTACATGGATGCCAGCAATCAGTAATCTGGGATGATAACCTATCTCCTCACATCCCATTTACTCTCGGAATTCCCCAACGGTCTATCCTTGGCCCTCTGCTATTCTCACTTTTCACTAACAACCTACATACTGCCACCACACAAGCAGCTCTTATACAGTACGCAGATGACTCTGCTCTCATCTACTCTGCCCCCACTCTAGCAGAACTACAACAAATCACACAGGAATCATTCTCTTCTGTAGAAAGCTGGCTATCCAATGCTCAACTCCTACTCAACCCAAGTAAGACCAAACTTCTCTTGTTCCAGCCTTCCAAATCCAACCAAAACACCCCCCACTTCAACATTCTCACCAAAGACAATACCAATATCTCTCCACCAGAACACACAAAATTACTCGGCATGGAGATTGACAACAAACTTAGATTTGACACCCACATATCTCTTACAATAAAAAAGTTCACAAGAAGCTTCCCAGCTAATCTCTACTCTACTCTATGCATCTCCTATACTTACTAACCTTAGACAGACAGACCTACACAAGCTAGATGCTTGTTGCAACAAAATTGCTAAATTTACCACTGGGGCCTCCTACCACAGCCATCATTGTATCTCCCTTAAAGAACTAAACTGGCTAAAACTCCCACAACTGCTTCACTTTAATCAACTCACCCTTGCTCATAAACTTATTAACCACCCCCACAACATCCCATCCATTCAAACCCTTCTCCAACCCTATCACTCCACTAGGCCCCTACGATCAAACAACAAAAATCAACTCATTGTTATCGAACCCAAAAACTCAACAGGAGAAGCTCTATTTTCCTGTACCATATCAAAACTTTGGAACAATCTTCCCCCCTCTTTAACTACTCTACCTTTCAGCAGCCTTTACAAGCTTGCACTCAAATCCCACTTAAATTTGCACTGACTTTACCCTTGCTCTAATCCAGACTAACACCCCCACCCCTATCTCCCTCCCCCACTTAGACTCTTAACCCAACTATACTACCACTACTACTAACCGCAGTCAGAATAAGTTAGTTGACTTTGCATACTTTAAAATTTGTCTGACAACTTTGTTACAACTTTTATTATAAACAACAATAAGCTATCTCAGCTTGTAACCATTTACTGTATATACTGTTGATAATCAATATCTAGTTACTGTATTAATGCCAGCAGCCAATCATATTTCCCATTGCTTCATCTTTGTATCACTATTTATCATGTACATGCTGTGGAGCTTTTCTCCTCGGGCATCCGCTGAATGTTGCATCCGCGTCCAGTCAGAATTTCTCAGTAAACAAATGTAAATAAATAAAAATAAAGTCTGATTTGGAACAAAGCCAATTTTCAGTGGAGGCCTGGGGAGAAACTCTCCAGACAAATGTCTTTATAACCTGGGAGGAAACCCACATGGATGTAGTGAGGACATGCAGACTCCACACAAGGCACCCCAGCCAAGAATGAATGTGGAGAACCTCTTGCTGTGAGACGACAATGCTACCGGTGCGCCACTCCATCATCCATTGTCCAATGTATATGTGTACATACATACACACAGACAGACAGACATACATAAATAAATGAAATATTTAGTAGTAAGAGTTCAATAATGAGATGGCGGAGGGTTACAAATGATATTCAGTATTGTTGCAGAAACCCAGATGTGAAACCCCCACCCCCAAGTGGCTGTGCTTTTTGTGTTGTAACTAGTGGTGATGGTAGATAAAGGCTAAAATGATGCACTAACACCTTGTGTTCGTGTTGTAGAGGGACCAATCTGCACATATTCAAAGATCATTTCTTGTGATTGTTCTTCTCACATTTAATGAGATTCCTTGCTAATGCTCAGGCCCATGCTTAGACAAAAATGGTTATGAATATGTGACTAAATGATTTATACCTAAAGTGGATGAAAAATGTATTATGAGCTACAGTTGACCTAAGTAATGCATTTTTAGTATTTATTTATTTTATATTAGGCAGTACATAGCATACATAAACTCCTATTAGTAGTTTTCCCTGCTGGTAGGTATAACAAGACCAGAAAAATGAAACTTTGATTAAGGTGTTTCTTTTCTAAAGGGAAGCTCATTGCTAATCAGTTTCAGACCTTTTTTCTATATTCCACTATAACAGATTTTGGTTATTATTTGTATTCCTGGATTCCAACATGTTTTTATTTCACAGCTTTCAGAGGAAAACAATTTCCTGCACTTTCAACTCACCGTAGAAGCCCCTGATACAGTTATAAGAACGTACTTAGCTAATGGCCAAAGACCCTTTTTAAGCCTACCCATTCATGCCCCAATTTTCATAATTATCATTGCACTAGGACTAGAATGACTTTGGTATATAGGATCATTGGAGGTTAATAGGCTATCAACCCAATGGTCATTTCAAGCCTAGCCATAAGATCACAATGTAATACCAGAGATACTCTAGTCAATACCCAGGGACTGTATTTAGTAATTACTGCCCATGTCCAGAAGGGTTGTGGGTACTGTCCTCAGTAAGAATTTAGGGTGCCCCATCCAGTCATCCAGGCTCCTTTTGGACAGTGTCATAGAGGTGCTCTGCTTCACATAAATTAGCAGCCTATTCCAAAGATATGTCAGTCACTGGGAGACAAATTTGTCCCTCCAGCACATCCTATTCATGTTGCAAGCCATAATTATGTGCCTGGAGCAGGTAGCTCTAGTCCTGTTTGATTTACAGATGCACAGCAAGTTCATTAGGTTTGGGCTGGAGTTTGCTCTGAAGCCAGGCATACATCTGCGCTAAGAAGTCTATATGATACAGAGTATAGTGACAATGGCTTTAGTCGGTCTGTGTAAGGCAAGTGCTGGAGTCCCTTGATCTTCTTTGCTAGAAGACACTGAGGTCTCTTCAATTGCTGCAGGTGCTTTGTACAGTACATGCCAAAAGGGGTATTATAATCAATTATGGGCCTGAATAGTGATGAGTATAGGGGGGTTATAACTACCTTTGACCTAGAGGTGATGCCTTTGCTAATCAAGTGTGCCATTTAGAATGTCTTCCATACTGCAGTAGACATATGATGTTCAAAGTTAACACTGCAATCTGCTTGTGATCCCAGACATATGATGTTCAAAGTTAACTCTGCAATCTGCTTGTGATCCCAGATCCCTTACCACTTCATTGGTACATAGGGTATTGTTAATTTGATAGTGTGTGTGTGTGTGTGTGTGTGTGTGTGTGTGTGTGTGTGTGTGTGTGTGTGTGTGTGTGTGTGTGTGTGTGTGTGTGTGTGTGTGTGTGTTGTGTGTGTGTTGTGTGAGTGATGATTTGAGATAGTGCCATCTGTGCTAGGGAGAGAAGGGCAAAGTTTGTGCAACATATGCCAGCATAATTAACTGGTATTTTGTAAATGTTATGTCATTTGACTTTTACACTGACCTGTGCAGATATTTGTGTTAAAATGTATTTGTAAAGCTTCTTGTGCTACAAATGCACCAACAGTGGGTCTGACTTGACAGAGAGTAGATATAGATGAATTCCAGACAGTTATATTTAATTAATCACAGCCCAGCTGATTTTGAAATTGTTTTATACCTTTCAGATGCTGCATCAGATCTTAACAAAGCTCTGTGTGTGTCTTGTACCAGACTCAGGTGACAAGAGATTATGTCATTCTTTAATGATTTCTCTAGATAGTAGTAAGGAATAGCTCGGAACTCTCACAGCAGCACTAAGCATGGAAACTGATAGGGAAAAGTCTCTCACAGATATCTCACTCATTCTCGGAGAGTTACCTCATTCATTCAGAGAGAGACATCTGAGTCATTCACAGAGGGAGAGACACTTCATCTTGCCTTTGGAGGAATCAGCTTAGCCTTTATCTTCTTACCTTGTTTTAATGAGTAATCAGGGATCAGTAATTCTTTAGCTTAGTCAGGAAATATAGTGAGATTAATTGAGCATTGTTTTCTGTATCTATGAGACCTATCCAAGTGTGTTATTTTTATTTTGTTCCCTGTGACTATTATTTATTATTAAATATTTTTGTTACCTTTCATTCTGGCTGGTCTTTTAGAGGATACTTTTAACAGCCTGAGAGTGCTCATCTTTATTTTAATGACACTGTGGCTGTTCCTAGTAGCCTTTCTGCTTTGGTCACACTCTATTATTAGTATTAACTGTACATAGTTTAATTGGGCACCCTTATAAGAGCTGACTGGTGGCAACAGTTACCCTTGAAGTTTGTGCACAAGGGGATACAGTTGGTGAATCTATGCAATCCTTTTGTGTGTGTGTGTGTGTGTGTGTGTGTGTGTGTGTGTGTGTGTGTGTGTGTGTGTGTGTGTGTGTGTGTGTGAGTGATGATATGAGATAGTGCCATCTGTGCTAGGGAGAGAAGGGCAAAGTTTGTGCAACATATGCCAGCATAATTAACTGGTATTTTGTAAATGTTATGTTGTTTGACTTTTACACTGACCTGTGCAGATATTTGTGTTAAAATGTATTTGTAAAGCTTCTTGTGCTACAAATGCACCAACAGTGGGTCTGACTTGACAGAGTGTAGATATAGATGAATTCCAGACAGTTATATTTTATTAATCGCAGCCCAGCTGATTTTGAAATTGTTTTATACCTTTCAGATGCTGCATCAGATCTTAACAAAGTTCTGGGTGTGTCTTGTACCAGACTCAGGTGACAAGAGATTATGTCATTCTGTAATGATTTCTCTAGATAGTAGTAAGGAATAGCTCGGAACTCTCACAGCAGCACTAAGCATAGAAACTGATAGGGAAAGGTAACTCACAGATATCTCACACATTCTTGGAGAGTTACCTCATTCATTCAGAGAGAGACATCTGAGTCATTCACAGAGGGAGAGACACTTCATCTTGCCTTTGGAGTAATCAGCTTAGCCTTTATCTTCTTACCTTGTTTTAATGAATAATCAGGGATCAGTAATTCTTTAGCTTAGTCAGGAAATATAGTGAGATTAGTTGAGCATTGTTTTCTGTATCTATGAGACTTATCCAAGTGTGTTATTTCTATTTTATTCCCTGTGACTATTATTTATTATTAAATATTTTTGTTAACTTTCATTCTGGCTGGTCTTTTAGAGGATACCTTTAACAGCCTGAGAGTGCTTATCTTTATTTTAGTGACACTGTGGCCATTTCTGGTAGCCTTTCTGCTTTGGTCACACTCTATTATTAGTATTAACTGTACATAGTTTAATTGGGCACCCTTATAAGAGCTGACTGGTGGCAGCAGTTACCCTTGAAGTTTGGGCACAAGGGGATACAGATGGTCAATCTATGCCATCCTTTCGTGTGTGTGTGTGTGTGTGTGTGTGTGTGTGTGTGTGTGTGTGTGTGTGTGTGTGCGTGTGCGTGCGTGTGCGTGTGCGTGCGTGCGTGTGTGCGTGCGTGTGTGTGTGTGTGTGTGTGTGTGTGTGTGTGTGTGTGTGTGTGTGTGTGTGAAAACTAAATATTAAAGTGCGGGTCTGTGTCAGCTATTGGGACCAGGGACACAGTGCTCCAAGGTGTCAAGGTGGTGTTAAGGATCTGGAGAGAGAAAGTGAGTCCATCCCCAGAGCTGGAGCCTGTTCCCTGTGTGCTCTTAAGGGAAATTCTATTTAGTGTGGAAAGCTGTGTTTGGCAATATGGTGTAATTATCCTTGGTCTTAGTGGCCATCCCTCACTGGTGCGAGTAGTGGGGACTGAGGCTCCTTGATTACTATCACAAAGTAAGAATGCCATCACAGTGTGAATGGATTGTTTTTACCGAAGGGAATGGTGATGCCTTTCTTTGCATTCAGTCTGAGACCATGACTAAGACAACTGTCATTGGTCTGCGTAAGACCCTCCTGAAGTACACTGACATCATTTGGGGATTCAATAACTGCACCCAGTTTGCAGTCATCTGCAACCTTGGTCAGTCACAGCCCCTTAGCTTGGGCCTGAAGTTCTGAGAAGTATATACCAAGCAGTAGGGGGCCCAGCACTGACCCTTGTGGCACCCCGCTAGTGACAAGGTATGTTGGTTGATGTAGAGTCATCCAATGTGATAGTGTGTGACCAGTTTGTGAGCCAGTTTGGAACCCATCTTAAAACAAAGGGGTTTGCATTCAGTTTGATAAATGTATTGGTAATGCCTGACTCTGGGATTGTGTTAAAGGCCTTTGTCAAGTCTAGGAATGCTGTGTACACATATTTGCCCTTATTAATGGCCCTGGTCACATGTTTGAAGAAATCCATCAGGTTTAACATGCCAGATAATGGATCCAGGGTTTGGAGGTCACTTATGTCTTTATTTATGAGGTCCATAATGATACATACATTCCATGGCCCTACAGATGAAGCTCATCAGACTTATGGGTCTATGATTTCCTGGGTCTGTTGCTAAGTCAACTTTGTGTACAGGAATAACTGTTGCTGTTCTCCATTCTGCAAGAACAAAGCCTGTGGTTATGCTATGACTAAATAGGGTAATTAATGGCAATGCTAGTTCATGTTTTAGTTTGTTTAGAAGACAGCCTGGAATGCCATCTGGTGCCATACAGGCTGTGTTTTTTGCCTTAGACAAGGCTTTAATGAGCTGCTCTTTGGATATGTAGGGTGGGGTGAAGTTGGGGACAAGGTTTGTGATAGGTTTGGAGGAGCTAAAGGAGTGAAAATTTCACCTAATCTGTCTGCTAGCAGGTTTGGTATCACTGTGGGATCAGTGTGTGTGATATCGTTAGTCACTAGCTTGGCGCACTCTTGGGTATTACCTTTTAGGCTACATATATAGCTGTAAAAGGCCTTGTGGTTATCCTTAGCTGTGATTGCTAAGTTTTTCTCAAAGTTAGTCTTAGAGGATCTGAATGTTGTCATATTTGCCTGTTGAGGCCGAGGAGGGTGATTTTTGGAGGGTGATTTTTCCATTGTTGAGACCTTACCTCAGTTTTCTTAAGAAGCAATTTTTGCATTTGTAGTAAAGTTTGTTGATGCTGGGTGTCAACCAGGGTGACTACTTTTTGCTTGGGACTCTGGCTTTGATGATGTCTAGAACAGCTGAGTCTGTACACTTATATCTGCTGCTGTCTATAAAGGCCACAGGTGGCAAGCCAGGGGTGAATTTACAATTTACCATCTATTGGTCCAAATTGCATTTGAATAGGACTAGAGAAGAGTGCTGTTTCACCTGAATAGGGAGTCTGTTCCAGAGAAGGGTTAGTCTGTGCTACACATTGGTTCCTCCAACATGTTTTGGTTATGTCACAGATGAAGTTTAGATCCTTAGATCAGATAATTTGAGTGCTGTTTGTTTTCTGAATGTATAGCAGATTAATAAGGACTGAATGGGTGAATGCCTTACAGGGTAGATATAGATCACCTCTCAGTAGTCTGTAGGAAACTCAATACAGGGACAGGGCTTTGATGTGGTCCACATAAGACATGTTATTTACACCCTGAGGAACTTATGTGGTCACTCTAGCTGCTGACAAATGCCTGGTCATGTACTTGCCAAAGAGTGCATTGTACTCAATTATTGGTTTAATGAGAGCTGAGTATAATGGAACTATGATCTCCTTAGATCTGGATGCCTTGCCCTTACTTATTGCACCAGATAGAAGGATTTTCTCACCACCAAGGCACATGGTGATCAAAGTTTAGATTACTGTCAATAAGAGTTCCCAAATCCTTTATCATTGGGACTACTCTAATCTTAGGAGAGAGTTAACAATGTTATAATTTGCAGGGGTGATCATTTTCCCAAAGGGTATAAGATGCATTTTTGTGCAACGCAGTTTAGACCATGGTTTTGCACGATTTGTTTATCAGAACCTCCTCAAGGATATCTACATCTTTAGGGGATTCATTGATTGCACCCAGCTTGCAGTCACCAGCCAATCTGGTCAGCCAAAGGCCCTTTACATTTACCTTGACTTCAGAGAAGTATACTCCAAACAGGAGAGGTCCCAATATGAGCCCCATGGGCCACCATTAGTAACAAGCCTATTTGTGGAGGTGGATTTCCCCACCTTAACTTAATGTGTCTTAAATGTGAGCCATTTGCCTATCCATCGGGTGACATGGGGATCTGTGTCTACATTAGTGAGTCTCTCTAGAATACCCAGGTGAGGTGTCATGTTTAAAATCACACTTCTGCCTCGGACCGAAGCTGAAAACCCTGCCGCCCACTTAGCTAATCCCTTCCCTGTTTTGTGCCATCAGCTTGTTAAAATCTTCCCACTTTGTGATATCACAGTAAGTCCCCGCCCATCTATCACTTTATATTCTATTGCCACTCTTCCCATTGCAGTTGTTTTCCCAGTGTAAACTGCAAGTCATCTCTCTAGTTCCTACATCTTAGTAGAATACTGTCCAAGGGCAGTGGTAAAAATACACACTGACAAGGCAAGAGCAGCAACAGCATACCCCATAAGCTCTTATCACAAGAATTGTGAAAAAAGGCAATAGTAATGGGGGAAACAACGGCCTATGTATAGGGACAGATTTTAAATATTGCTCTTATAAGCTAAGAAAGTTGTTAGAATAACAAGATATGTGATTGCATGTATATGTTTTTTTCTGAAGGATATGAAGTCTAAATGCAAATACGTTATTATTTAGTGGCTTCAGTCCTCAGTGATTTGCCATAAAAACATAAAACGTATGAAGAACGGACCAAAAATATGAGGCAAAAATCTGGATGGTTGAGAGTGTACCTACCCCAGACCAGCCAATCCCTCTTTAACAAAATACCGGCTTTTAAAAGAAGGTATTGCATTTAGAAACAACTCCGTGGGCACTCTGTGTATGATATTAACTGTAGCGACTGTTGCTAGAAAACAGTTTGATGCAGTTTAAAAGTAAAAGCACAACTATTTTTTTTTTCATTTTGTTAATGAGGCAAAAATCTAGACATTCTGTAACAATATGCATAGCTGAGAAGTCTGCACAGCCCCAGACCAGAAGATCCAGATCATTTTTATTTTATTTTGTTTGCATTTGCAGTCAAACCTCTGCACAACAGCACCAGAGCTCTGTGTATGATGTAAACTGTAGCAACCATTGCTGGAAAACAGTCTGCTGCAGTTTAAAAGTAGAAGAACTATTTCTTTCTTTTTTTTTAATGAGGCAAGAATCTGGACATTATGCAAAAATCGGGATAGTTGAGAAGTCTGCCTGCCCGGACTAGCCAATGCCGACCCCTCTTAAACGTAATACCGGCTTTTAAAAGCCGGTATTGTATTTACAGTCAAACCTCTGCACTAGCACTCTGTGTGTAATCTTAACTGTAGCAACTGTTGCTACAAAACAGTTTGCTGCAGTTTAAAAGTAAGAAGAAAACTTTTTTTTTTCGTTTTGAAGTAAAATTTTAGCTTTGTAGTGCTCTGAGAAGGCAGGGTGTAAACTGTATCAACTGTTTGCTACATTTGTAACAAACAGATTGCTACAGTGTAAAGGAGGAAGTGTCTTTTTTTTTTTTTACTAATTTTTTTTTTTTTTTTTTTTTTTTTTTTTTACTAAAACATGAGCTCTGTGCAGGTAGTCCTCAGATGAGAAACAGCCTAGATTGCAGGCTTCTGTTCGGGAATGTGAGGACATTCAATATTCACTGCTCGGCATTTTCATAGTTTTTTTTTTTTTTTTTTGCAATTCCAAGACTGGCACTTACAAGTGTCACAATTACGTAGTGAACCTTACATATTACTCCTCTTCTGATTAATTGTTAGTAGTCCCTATCAAAATTACCTGAACTGCCCCCCCCCCCAAAAAGTCATATCCCTGATGAAAAAAAAATAGGCTTGATTGCAGAAAGCATACCTCTCAACCTCTTAGCGCAAAAAATCTGGACAAAGACCAACAAAATAGGGGGACAAAGACCCAAAAATAGGGCCATATTTAGAGTTGCTAGAGTAACAGGGTTCATTTTAACATACATTTTCTGAAGGATTTAAAGTCTGAAACTCAAATGTATTTCATGATTTAGTGACTTCAGTCCTCAGATCATCCCAGTGATTTGCCAGAAAACCACAAATGTTATGAGGAACGGACCAAAAATATGAGCCAAAAAATGGGCATTCTGTGAAAATCTGTCTAGCTGAGAGGTATGGCCCAGAAAGTTTCTCATATAGTTGAGGCACCTGACAATGCAGTGTAGAGCTGTTTTATTCAGCTGTACATTCCTTTTCAACATCTTGATCCATGTTACTCCATTCTACATGTGATCTGCACTCAGCCTACAGCTGGGCATTACTCATCAATGATCTCGCCCACTAAACAAAATAAAAATAAAATAAATAAGCATGAATAAGCCTTTTATTCTAGACACCACAGAATAAGCTTTGCTACTTATTTGTTTGATAACCTGTCATGCAACTGGGCCTAACACCTTTTTCAGTCAAGACCCAGGTCAGGGGCACAGTTAGATGTAGTTATTTACTTACCTGGTTATTTTTGTTTGTTTACTGGGAAGGTCTACCTGGGCCAGGCAAAGACCCCTTTTCAGCAATGGCCCGGAGAGAAATGCTCTAACAATGCACTGTACACACACACACACACACACAATGTGAAATTGCATACATGATAACCATAAATTCACATAGAGAAGAAATCAAAAGCTTTGTTTATGCAACTGCATACGAAACATAAAAATAGGTTCATAGGATGCGTGTGCTTGGCAAGGTACATGCCGGGGGGGGGGGGGCATTGTACTCGAAAATGGGACTGATAAGGTAGGAGTAGAGGGATGTTATGACCGCCTTGTTTCTGGATGAAAAAAAACTTATTTATGAAGTGGGCCATGTAGAATGCCTTCCGTACAACGGAGGCAACATGGTGGTCAAAAACAAAACATAATCACTGTTTAAATAAAAGATGAATATTAAATATTATTAATAAAAAGGTCACCAATAATAGCAGAATAACTTTAAGATAAGAACTGCAATGGATAACAAGCTGAAGGAGAGAGAGTTAAAAATGATGTGAGCAGATACAATAGGAGTGAGATAAAAGGTGTGTGTGTGTGTGTGTGTGTGTGTGTGTGTATATATATATATATATATATATATATATATATATATATATATAAATAAAATATATATATATATATATATATATATATATATATATATATATATATATATATATAATACATATGGTTTACTATTGTTTTTCGAACGGAAAAACATTTTCCGTTCAAATAAACGAATAGTAATAACTAAAGTAAAAACAAATACTGGTGACAATGTCGAACCAAATACTCGATGCATTTGACTGGACATTGTTGCTGAAACCACCATGTGATAGCCCTATAGGAGCTGATGTAAATCAGACTGCTCTATGGCAAATCACATTTTTGCAGGCCCCTGCGCCCCCCCTCTACTTACATATTCTAACTCCGAGATCACACTACAGTGGGGATGTGGATGAATTTCCACTCCCCACTGTACCACAATCTCCATGCAGATAGTCGGCTTACACTTATGAGAATGCAGTAGTGCATTCATATAAGTGGAGTCGACTATCTGGTCCACAAATGTTTGTGCAGTCGACATTCTGATTTTCAGCACACTGCAGCCAATAGAATGTCATATGTCATTCACACAAATGTATGTAAACCTATATATGTATACATTTATATATATATATATATATATATATATATATATATATATATATATATATATATATATATATATATATATATATATATATATATATATATATACATGTATATATATATATATGGGTCTACTTCATATGATCGAAAGTTCATTTGATAGAAATTCATTTGACTGAGACCATAACACCGAAATTTCAAAAGAATGAAAACTCATTTGACTGTAAACTCATAACACCTAAACATTACAGTGAATGATATATGTCCTTTTCCCCACTGTAGTGCGATCATCGAGTTAGAATATAGTTTAGGTAAATATTGTTTTTTGCAAAAAGTTATTCATTGCAGTTATACATATCCATGTGTATGGTTTAAAATGTCTGAAATATGTGGGGGATCTGCCCCCACACCCCCCCCCAACTATATATTCTAACTCCAGGATCGCACTACAGTGGTGAAAAGGGCATAATCCTTGAAATTACATGATTAGGTGTTAAGTTTTCAGTCAAATGGGTCTTCAGTGTTTTGAAATTTCGGTGTTATGGTCTCAGTCAAATGAGTTTTTATCAAATGAACTTTCGATCATATGAAGTAGACCCATATATATATTTTTTATCTCTTTTTTTATTTTTATTTTTTTTTCACATTTGTTAACTGGGTTGGTCCAGCTGGGTAAGAATTTACCCTTTTTCAGTGGAGACCCGAGGGGAAAAGCCCCAAACAGACTTACAAATACATACGAAAAGAGACAAATTAACAATATTAAAGAGCAAAACAATATTATGGGTACAATGGATAAGAAAAGCATAATGTACTCAATGGAATAGTACATAGCTATATATACAAAAAGCATAGTAACAGGTTGTAACAGGAGAAACAACAATAATAAATCCAGCAGGTAAGCAGGAAGAAAGTTAAGGTTGTAGGTAATATAATGAAAAGAAACAAGGTGTAAGTAGATTAGTGGCTAGAAGAAGAAATGTGTAAGTGCAGGGGCTTCAGAACTGAGGGAAAGTAGAGTGAGAGTAAAAATGTAGAGAGGGGTGACTGCACAAGGGACCGTAGGTTAGAAGAGGGAATGGTGCAAATGAAAATAATAGTAGAGGAGGGATGTAGTGATCTAGAGGGAGGGTACAGAAAGAAGAGCAGCTGGATAAAGTAAACTATAGAAAGAGGAAAAAGGTCTTATAGATCAGACTTAGTGGTGAAGTGGGTATGTGGAGAGGGAGGGGTTAAGTAGGATGATAACAGGGACATAAAGGGTTGTTATGGAGGTACACTGTCAGGTCATGTTTGAAGTTAGGAAGGGAGGTATGACTTCTAATATGGAGTGGAAGATTGTTCCAGGTAAGGGAGATGGAGTGTTTATAGAGTATTTTACCTATGTTCTTGTTGGGTTTATAGACTTGTAGTAAGAGTTTATCAGAGCTGCACAAGAATCGAGGAGGGGTATACCTGGAGATCAGGCTGGACAGAGATGGACAGTCAGAGTTTGAATTAAGAATAGTGAAAGCTTGGATCGGCTGACATTTGGTCAGAAGGTGTGGGTATTTGAGCCAATGTAGTTTTATGAGAGCGGACCGCTCATCGGATATATAGGGGCTGCTGGTGACAAATCTAGCAATTTTGTTATAGGTTTGGTCTAGTTTTGCCAGCAGGTTATTTTGTACATTGGAAAATAGAGGGGAGTCATAGAGGAGGGCGGGAAGGAGATAGGACTGAGTTAGCAGTAGTTTTGAGTTGGGGGTCAGGAATTTACTGTTTCTGTATAGCATGCCCAGTTTTTGGTGTGCTTTCTTTATAGAATGAAGTATGTGGAGGTATACACACACACACACACACACACACACACACACACACACACACACACACTTATATCTGTCTATATATATATATATGTGTGTGTGTGTGTGTGTGTGTGTGTGTGTGTGTGTGTGTGTGTGTGTGTTTATATATATATATATATATATATATATATATATATATATATATATATATATATATATATCTACACACTAAAGAATCAGCACTCAAAATAAATAAAATGGCAAAAAGTCCACAAATGATACAGGACACAAAGTAGTGGATTAATGATGCCATGAGGTGAAACCGGTATGTTGTTTTGTATTCAGCCAAATGACTCTGAGTGATATCTTCTGGCTTGCTTCTTTATATTATTATTGTTGGATGTGTTTGGCAATATGACACAAATATAGGGATATTAATCCACTACTCTGTGTGTCGTATATCATTCGTGGACATTTCTCCAATATGTTTATTTTGAGTGTAAATTCTTTGGTGTATAGCATTATTATTTTGAGTCAGAGCACCATGTATATATATTCATATGCATATGTATAATGGTTGGCATAATAGTTAAGGTGTTTACCTTACAATCACAAGATGATTCGGCTAGGCTCAAAATGGGTCCACAAGGGCAGTTACCCTAGTACTAATGTAATGTATAAATATGTGTGTGTGTGTGTGTGTGTGTGTGTGTGTGTGTGTGTGTGTGTGTGTGTGTGTGTGTGTGTGCGTGTGTGCGTGTGTGCGTTTGTGTGTGCGTGTGAATCTCTCTACTTCGACTCACCGAAATTCCATTTCTCTAAAATGTAATTTCGCAACTCCTTTTTCCCGAAAATGTATTTATCCTAAAATGCATTTTCTCAAAAAACAGATTAACTGAACAGCAAGCGAGGTTGTTGTTGTAGATTGCAGCACAGTGAAGATAAGGCACTTTTCCCTTTTCCCCACTGCAGTGCTATCTCGGACTTAGAATATGTAAGTAGCAGTGGTGTGGGGGTGCAGGGAGGCTTGCCCCTCCCCTGCATGAATGTGTTTAGTGTAGTTACTTTTTTTTTTTTATTATTTGCTGTTCAGTGAATTGATTTTCGGGAAAGTGCATTTTCGGACAAATGCACTTTCACAAAAACTGAGATGCGATATTGTGTAATTTCGGTGGGTCGAAGTAGACGCATATATTTCCAAAAATGAAGAAGTGGGCAGAGGCAACTGTGAAAGTGCTACCCATTTATTTGACTTGTGTATCATTTATTAAAGTTGTTTATATATATTCCAAGATGGCTGCCGACTAGTCTAGTCCTTACTCTCTGAGCTCCTCACAGCTATTTAACTTTTGTTTTTTTTTACAACTTTACATCAACCTTTTTCCTCAAATTTTTATACTAAAAGATTTTATAAATCTTTTTCTACGCATTTGGATTATTTTTTCTTCTGGAATTATTATCCTGGGATTTATTTTACCTCAGAACATTCTTGGTCTCTCTGCTGCTGGGACTCCTACTGCTCCAGTCTGTTCCTGGTTCCTGGTATCCTGTTAACTGCATTCCATTTCTGGGCATGGCTACAAAATCTGACTCCATGGAGACTCAGCCTACAAAGGCCAAATATACTTCAATGCTCTCTCCTGAAAAGATTCAGGTTCAAAAGACTGAAATCATCTAGACAACCTACAGAAACTTTTAATGTAAGTAATAAAGATTTAAATGGCTCAAATTTCCTTTTAGAAGAACTAAAAATAGCATTAAAACCAATCCAAAGTGCTATACAAAACTTTTCAGAACAGTTTACAGACTTTAGTAAATCTTTAAAGCAAATAAACGATAGTATTGTTACTATTGAAAATAAAATCTTAGCTTTGGAGTTAAAACAGACTTATTGGAAAGTGACTTTAAATCTAGAGATAAAACTGTTTCAGATTTACAAGCTAAAATATTGGATCTGGAAGCCAGGAGTCGAAGAAATAACATCATTATTCGTGGTTTACCTGAATCTTATGACAATAAAAACTTGTTATCTGTGACTAAAAATATCTTTGAAACACTGTTAAATTGTGAAGCTTCTTCAAAATCTATAATTGTAGAGAGAGCACACAGAGCACTGCGTACAAAGCAAGATTCTTCCACACCAAGGTTAATTTATACTAAGTTACTAAACTTTCAAGACACTTTCCAGATCCTAGAAACTGCTAAAACAAAGAAACAATTCATATGGAAGTCTCACAAACTATCATTTTCCCAAGATCTTCCTGCACAGATCAAATTAAATAGACAAAAACTAGCCCCTATTGTGCTGACTTGATAAAAGAGGGATTAGATTTCGAATGGCATATCCTAATACCTTGTCTTTCACAGCTAATGACAAAAGATTTGTATGTTCAGATCCTAAAGATGCAAAAGACATTTTTCTTAAAACATTTAAAAAGCTTCCTGACACTGTATCTTAATATTCTACTGTTTAAGAACTACAATAAGGTTTGATCTTTTCTTTTCTTTAATATGACAGTATTTGTGTTACATGATTTGTAATTCTGGTGTGACATAATTATATTACCTTAAGAACTTGTCATGTAATTTACACATGATGGATTTGGTGTGACAGTGTGCAGTGACAGGATATATGCTTGTTAGATTTGTGTGGATTAATAGAAGCATTTAAATTCCTGTATTTACTTTTTTCTCTTTCTCTCACATATGCTTGCTGTGTAAATAGATAATATGTTAATTTTACTACAAGCTTTGGAGTTACAGCCTTCTGTGTTAGCTAAATGATTTTTGGAGGGAAAAACATTCCATCTCAACATTCTAGCAAGAAAATCTTCCCCTCAGTGTTCCAGCTGATGCTCTGCATGAACATGCGCACTACAGTCTCTCTGAGATGGATGGTGATGTCATCATTTGTGAGGAAAGAAGGACAGTTTCAAATACACAAGTCTGCTTGTTTTCAACAAGTATTCAATAGCACTAACTTTTTAATAGATCTGGCTATTATTTAAAGTGTTTTCTCTTCATAAATGAAGGTTGCTTTTTAAATTTAAACAGATTCATGTCACATAATATATTCAGTGACTTTTAGTGTGTCTGCATGACTTCAAAGCAAGCTGCTACTTTCATAAAGCAGAGTGAAAATGTTTCTGGAAACAAATGAACAGGTTAGTTTTATATATTAAAATTCTAAAGGATGTGTAAAGAAATGAACATATTTTCCTATTCAGAATATTTTTTCATACAATATTTTATATTATACTGAAGTGTTTAATTTGACAAATGTTACAAAGTATACCTGTTCATATGAAAGTTTCATGTTCTTTCTATTCTCTGCTCTCTCTCTTCTCAGAGGCTGGATGTGATATTTATGATTAGTAGTTTATGTTTAAGAAAGCCTTTACTTATTTGAAAGGTTTGAAATAACTATCTTTAATATGATTAGCTGAATCTACATGTATATATTTAAGCCCTTAGATTTACTGCATTTAGCTTGCTTGTTTCTGTTTTAATTAGATTTTCAAAATGTTTACTTTAAAAGCCTTGTCTTTTCATGCTGTTTTGCTATGTTACATCTATAGCTTAGAAGAATAGTATGGCTATATAACCTAACAGAGTCATTAGTAAAATATTCAAAAGTAGATTTAAAATTATATGTATGCACATTGTTGTACATTCAGTCCAATATATATGATGCTGTTTAAGTTACTATTTAATAATATAATTATACTTTATTCATGTATATTAACTAGTGTTAAAACCTTACAGCTTATAATATTTCATTTTGAATAGTTCCTGTACTATTATTATCTAGTTAATAGATGCATCTCCAGACTGAATTGCTTTTCATTTTGAGATATGGTTGCTTGGTAGTTGTTTTTGCTTTATTTGAACTATAACTAAATACTCATTCTACAGGTATTAGTGCTTTTATCATACTAATGGTCATGTTGATTAATGAAATTATCACTAAAGTACTAAAGAAGGTTCAGTAGATAGTGCATGACTATTATCTTTAGTTCAGTAATGCTATGCTTATTTACTTATATTATAATGTTACCAGTTGGTTTTGTTATACTTATATATGTTATCTTACATATCTTTCAGTTTTAATTGTATTACTTCTTATGATAGAGTGTTCTAGTTAAGCAGAGTGTGATTTATTTATTATTTACTTGTTTCTCTTTCTCTTGAAATACTTGAGGAAATACATTTAATCACTATAAATTTCAATTTAAGGATAGGAGCTTTAGATTAGTATTAGAAGTAGGGATTAAGCATGTTGGACGTCTTGAAATTAGTTAATTTTGTATATATTTTTAGTAGTATTACTCGGACTTTATGTTATGTTAGGCTTCCTTTGAGTAATTTGTATTCTAACTTGAGGTTATTATTATCTATAATTACAATGTTTTTTTCATGTTCTTCTGCTCTTCCTTTATCACAGGGGGATTGGTGGGTAGGCACTAGGGGTAGGATAAGGGTTATTATTATACATTTCATGGTTCTTAAAAAAACTTTTTTCTTTTTTTTTCAACAAATGTTATTTGATGACTTGCTTGAATACTTAAAGACTGTTTTTTTTTATTTTTTTTTCTTCTTCTTTTTAATGTTGTGTTGGATTTGCACCTTGAGTTCACTTTTATAGCATCAATAATGATTATAATTATAAAATATGCCTGTTGACATAATTTTAGATTCTTGGAATGTTAGAGGCATTCAAGATAAAGCGAAAAAGTCACTATTATTTCATATGATCTTTAAATCACAGGCTAACATTTGTTTTATTCAAGAGACCCATATTTCACGTATTGATTGGAATAAAGAGTTAAAAATGGATCAAAAGATTATAGCTTCAGGTGACTCATCTAACTCCAGAGGTGTAGCTATAATCATTAAACAAAAATTCATTGGGAATATTATTGATGAGAAATTTGATGATGAGGGGAGGTGGTGCTTATTTACCACTTCTATTGCTGGTTTGGACAAACCCTTGTTAATTTTAAATCTATATGGCCCATGTAATTCACAACATTTGTTCATTTTAAAAATTTACAATATTCTTGCATCCTATAAGGATCATCATATTATAGTGGGTGGTGACTGGAATGCAGTTATAAACCCTGTAATTGATCGTTCCCGCTCCACTGTCACCTATAATCTTCAATCTACTCTGGCTATAAATGATTTGATGACAGAATATAATTTAATAGATCCCCTCCGCACTGTTAAAAATATAAACAAGAATGAGATATATACTTATTATTCTAAGTGCTATCATTCGTGGTCCAGATTAGACTTCTTTCTAATTTCAGATTATATTTCAAAATATATTGTGGACTTTACTACAGAACCCAGATTCTTTTCGGATCACTCAAGAATTTCACTAAAATTGAACATAAAACCCAATATCAAAAATAAAACTATGTTTAATAAGTGGACCTTGAATAATAACTTATTGTCAAATGAAGATATTTGCAAACAAGCTTCAGAAATCCTAAATGAAATGGTGAATAGTCTTGAATCATCAGACATTCCTTATGACATACAATGGGCTGCATGTAAAGCAAGATTAAGAGGTTTATTTATTAGTAAAGCTGCTTTTTCAAAAAACAATACTTTAAGAAAGAGGAATTCTTAAAATCAAGAATTTCTTCGTTGGAAAATCATCTTAGTCTGAACTATGATGCTACATTAGAAAAACAAATTTTTGATTGTCAGAAAGATTTAATTCTGCTTCACCAAAATAACCTCTCCTTAGCTGAACAAAAGCTACTTGCTTCATATTCAGAGTGGGCCCAGGTTCCATCTAAATTGTTAGCGAGAATTATTAAAGTTAACTTCAGAAATCCAAATATTACATCTTTATCTTATAATAACAGATTATATAATACTGATGAAGAGATTATTCAACTTTTCACCTCTCTTTACACTGAGTTATATTCAGGTTCTTCTAATTCTGTTAAAGATAATCACTCAAAACTCTTTTAGACTCTTTGCAGTTCCCTAAACTTAATGATAATCAGCAAAAACTACTTTCTACCCCTATATCGGTACAAGAAATCTCGGATTTAATAGATAATCTTAAATTGGGTAAATCTCCGGGACCTGATGGTTTTACTCCAGAATTGTTCAAAACTTTCAAATTGGTAGTTCTTCCCTTTCTATTTAAAGTTTACAATCATATAAGAGTTAATGATATCTCAGATATTCATTGGAACACATCCAAAACCATTCTAATTCTAAAAAATAATAAAGATAAATCTGACCCAGTAAATTATAGACCCATTTCTTTAATTAACGTGGATATTAAGATTCTGTCATCTATTCTGGCTAACAGATTGAAACGGATTTTACCCTCAATTATCTCGTCAGATCAATCAGGTTTTATGTCTCAGAGACATGCTTGGGATAATACTCTATCTTTAGAGACTATACTTCATCTCATTAAGAAAAATCCAAACCCTATATATGCTTTGATTATAGATGCATCAAATGCCTTTGACAGAGTATGTTGGAACTTTCTATTTCAAACTATGTTATGTTTTAATATTCCCTTATTCTTTATAAATTTTTTAAAAGTTTTATACAAGAATATGTTTACTAGACTATACATTAATGGTCAATTTTCTGCTCGATAAAGATCACTAAAGGAACAAGACAGGGTTGTCCATTGTCCCCTTTTCTTTTCAACATTTACTTAGAACCTTTGCTATTGTTTATTACTCAAAATACTTTTCATAACATCCCTAGAATTCTTAATACTAATATTCATTTCTCTGCTTTTGTGGATGATTTAGTAATCTACTTTCAAACTCCATTATCCGATTACAGAAAAATAATGAATTCTATTGATTATTTTTCTTTGGTTTCCAACTATCTTTTAAATTCTACAAAAACTCATATTTTTCCCTTAAATCATTTAGCACACAAATCTTTTTTGTTTCCAGACGATCATTTTCAGTTTACTTATAATATAAAATATTTAGGAATCAATTTAGAGCACAATAATAAATCTTCCTTTCAAAATAATATTAATAAATTATGGAACTCTATATTGTCTGATATGGACAGATGGAAGCATCTAAACCTTTCATTTCTTTCAAGGGTGGCCATTATTAAAATGAATATTCTGCCTAAATTTCTTTACCAATTCTCATCATCTGATCAGATAATTTCAAAAATTTTTTGAGTCTGTAAATAAAGCTTTGGCAAAATTCATATGGTTCCCTAAATCTGTTAGAATTTCCTATTCTAGATTGGCATTTTCGAAGGACAAGGGAGGTTTGGGTTTACCTAATCTTTATCTCTATTATTTGATTGTCTCATCCAATAAACTTCTTACTATCTCTAAATTCAATAACACTTCTTATCCAAATCACTCTTTATGGATAAAATTATGGTATAATTATGTCATTTCTAATAATTTAAATCCTGAAGCTATTCCCTTTATCTCTCTGGATAGTTTATTTATTAAAAATATATCTACAGTATTTAAACAAAAGATTAGAGATTTCCAAACCTTACTCAAAATGTGTAAACTGGAAAAGATCTCGCACCATGTTCAGCCAATTCATCTAAAGCCAAATATATTATTGGACAATAAACTTTTGAACTTAACAAACTATCCTTTAATTAAAATCTAAAAGTAGGAGATGTTTTGAAATATCTTGACTTGCCTTTATCTGACTGGCGTAAGTTATTGAAAGTAAACCGGAATTACTCACCAATTCTTACACAACTAAGAGCAATAATTAAAAACAAATTTGTATCTCTGGTCCCCATAGACTCACAATTGAAAAACCTTAACACGATTATCAAAATACTTTCATCATCTGATAAAATGCTCTCAAACTCATATAAATTAATTAATTCTTTAATGATGGACCACAACTGTCTTTTATCTAATGTTTGGTTGAATTATAATTCCCAATTGTCAGAATCTCAGAAAGTCCTGGCTATTAGACACACTAAGGAATTTATCCCTTTTAAAAATTAGCATACACACAATTAATGATTAATAATGATGCCTACTTTACCCCAATCAAATTAAACAAATTTAACCCAAATAAGTCCCCTTCATGTTCATGCTGTTCTCATCCCCAAGCAGACCTCCTTCATATTCTATGGTATTGTCATTTTCTCACAGATTGTGGACATCTTTGAAAGTCAGACTGCAGAAAATGGGATATCAAAAATCCACGTTGACGGGAATTTGCTATTCTACATATTCCATTGATTCATCTTTCAAAAGTTGATATTCATGTTATCATTTTATTTGCTCATTACTAAAACTTTATATAATACAAAATTGGATTGATCGTTCTAAATTAAAATGGGTTACTTTCCAGAAAATGGCTTTTAAATTTATTGATGCTCAAAGATACTTAGGTGGAAGTCCAAAAAAAAAAGCTATTAGAAAGGTTGTGTTAGAAAAGGTTCTAAACATATTAAATAGTTAATGTTAAATTTTTTTTTTTTTTTTCTCTCAGGTTGCCTAACTTGTATATAGTGTACATATGGCGTATGTTTTATTTCTAAATAACTTATCAAAATCTCATGAAGGTTGTTATCACTAGATGAATCGTTATATGTTCATTTATGCCTTCTTGTTATGTATAATCTTTTAAGTGTCTTGCTATACATATAATTAATAAAAAATTTTTTGAGAAAAAAAAAGTTGTTTATATAAGTTTTACACTCTGGCCATATGTCGATACTTGAGCAGTTTTGGTATTTAGTTATATTCTAATATATATATATATATATATATATATATATATATATATATAGAGAGAGAGAGAGATATGTGTGTGTGCATGATATAGATGTGTATATATCTGTGTATATGTGTGTGTCCATCCAAGACCCTTTTTTCCCATTTTTGTAGATGGGGCCATGGTGTCACTTCACCAGTGACAATTATCTAGAGCCAAGGTTTACACCGCTGAGTGGCTAGCTCTAGCACGTGTCTGTGTGTGTGTGTGTGTGTGTGTGTGTGTGTGTGTGTGTGTGTGTGTGTGTGTGTGTGTGTGTGTGTGTGTGTGTGCGTGTGTGTGTGTGTGTGTGTGTGTGTGTGTGTGTGTGTGTGTGTGTGTGTGTATAATATGAAAAGATAGATATGTGTATAGACTACACACACACTCACACGCATATGTATATGTGTGTGCGTGTGTGTGTGTGTGTGTGTGTGTGTGTGTGTGTGTGTGTGTGTGTGTGTGTGTGTGTGTGTGTATGTATGTATGTGTGTATATATATATATATATTTTAGCACCCCCCACCCGCCAACAATATATTCTCACTCCAGGGTCCCACTACCGTGGGGAACAGGGCATATACCTGCCAGTGCTGTTTTTCGGTCATATGAGTTTTCAGTCGTATGGTTCTTCGGTCAAATGAACTTTCGGTCATTTGGTCTCAGTCAAATGGGCTTTGGTCATATAGGTTCATAGGTTCATAGGTTGGTACTAGGCTATCGGCCCTAGGGCCTATGCAAGTCTAGCCATAACAATTCCCTGGATATTTCTTCCCACAATATTTACTTCTCTGGTCCCCTGTCTAGCAGGGCAACTGACAATATTCCCCGGGGCGAATTTCCTATCTCCCATCCAATCATCAAGGTTCCTTTTGAAGAGGGCCAATGAGGTGCTCTGCTTGACATGTATGGGCAGTCTATTCCAGAGTATGGGGGGTGTCATATATAGTCATATATGTATGTATGTGTGTGTGTATGTCTATGTAAATGATTAATGGTCTGAGGCACAACTAAGGGCCACATCTGAGTTATCAATGTGCAGCTCAGGCTAATTTATAGTCTTCTGGGACATGCAACTTCTTATGTTTACAAGTATTTCCAACCTCCGTTATGACCAACAATTTCAAAACACCACTTGGCAACCAGAGATGAAGAAAGCAACTTTATTATACATCTCTAAAAAGAAATAGCACTTTGTGTCACTGCATCCACCTGCTTGTAATGTGTGTCTATACCCAGTTTAGTAAGTGACAACAGCATTAGTCAGAACATTTTGGGTCAGAATATCTATCCCTACAGCTGAATGCTTGCATTCTATTTTTCTGGTACTTATTATCTGCTGCTAAAAGATGGTGACCATGCAATTGCTTGCATATGGTTGTCTGCAAATTATCTGTTGAAGCGGTCGTTCTGCATCCTAATCTGAATCCAAACTGTTCATCTCCCATCTTAATTTCTACTACTCTGCATATTAATTTATCAGTCACCCTCTCTTGAACTTTCATGCAGTGTGACAGTATTTATATAGCTCTGTACTGCACACAGTTGTGAATGTACCCCTTTGTCTTGAACACTGGCACCAGTATGCTTATTCTTCAGTCTCCTGGGATGCACATATCAATGAGTACACTCCAAAGCCAATTGTCTCCTAGCCGTCCAGCCTTCTGTAACCCCCTTTTTTCCCATTTTTGGACATGGGGTCGGGGGTGTCACTTCACCAGTGAAAATCATCTAGGGCCAAGTTTTACACCACTGGGTGGCTAGCCCCACACAGTAGTTCTTCCACACTACACAATTGCATGCACATTCGCACCTATGGCCAATTTAGAGTGTCCAATACACCTACTGCATGTGTTTGGAAAGTGGGAGGAAACCGGATTACGCAGAGGAAACCATCGTGAACACAGGGAGGACATGCAGACTCCACACAGAAGGCACCGCAGCAGAGATTCAATCCAGGGACACTTTTCACTGAAATTATTTTTTTTCACATCTTTTTTTAAGTGTCACAAGCCTATAAATAGGGCTCTTACAACTGTATACTTACCCTTGTTGTCATTTTCTGAAGATATCATTCTCCTCTGGAAATTGTGTCTTAAAGTTTGTTACATTAATTAAAATGTTGAGTAAATATATAAAAAATAGTCACACAGTTCTCAGCTTGTGGTAAGAAAAGCCTGAGTCAATTGGTTTGCATGTTAATTGTTCTAAAATTGCTACAGTTATCCTTGTATTTCTGTTAAGTGTTTGTGATCTTGGAAATACTGGATTAAACAATGGGTGCCAGCAGAGGTGAAAATGGTCATATCCAACTTGATGAGGTGATAAGTGCATTGGTTTCTGGCTTGGTATTGACTTTCATTTCATTGACTGAGGGGTTTAAATGCTGAGCTGTTTAAGATGTCTTATGCATTTCAATGTATGCATTTATCTAAATGTGTTAACCAGTGCAATCTATTCATGCATTCATTACAAAGTAGTAAAGTCACATATTGTCTAGGTGCATCATATGGAGAACCAAGCCTTGGCTTAATTGTTTGGGGATGGGTATATTGCTGTATGAAATAATGCTTATGTCACTTTCTGCAGAATTCCACTCAGTTGTGGAACTCACAGTCATAAGGGAAGGTTGGACAAGAGGTTAGTGCAGCCTTTCTTTTATTAAATTACTACTTTTTTAAGAATTTCACTTTTTGTCATTGGTAATACTGGGATTATAAATGACTGTCATGATTTGCTACAGGTGACTTGAATTTCGGAGTAAGTTTACAGATAATGGTGATATTCTGCTGTTTAAGCTCTTCTGTAGAGTCAGTACAAGTCACCCGGAAAAGCAGTCAGTTTTGTAGGAGATGGCTGCTCAAAGAATTAATGGTACTTGTTTAGGCTACAAACTTGGACATTACAGGTAAGTGAACATTTTTATGTTTGGGATCTTCTGATTTAAACTTTATGCTACTGATGGCATCTCTTATTAAGTTTGTATTCATTACTGGAGAAAGTTAAGTAGACAGTAGATGCCCTTATATTCACCGCTGCAGTATTCCTTACAAATGGGAATTCCCTGCCGTGAAGTCATCTAAACTGACCAGTTTATCAAGGTCTACCATTGCTTTAAGGTACACTGAACGTCACCTACACACTCCTTCCATAGGGAAGGGCATAAAGTTGAGTTTCAGGCGTACCATCCTCAGAACATCTTTGCCGCTAGTCTGAATGCTGTTTTAACCATCGGTCTGTCATTGTTTTCTGGGGAGGGGTGGTTTGCAGTTTTTCTGTTTGTTGGAATTCCTGTGCTTTCTCTTGTGTTCTGGAGTCTTCACAGTTGCAGATAAGTATCCAGTTGGGGTTTTGCTTACTTTTTCTGTTTGTTTTGTGCTGTTTGGAGTTAATGTCATCCAGGAAGGGTAAATGCCAGTGTGGGAGACTAATTCCCCATAAAGATCGCCACCGTAAGTCTCTTTTTTTCTCTAGGTGCCGCTCACAACTCTCAGGCATTTGTCTCCAAAACTCTTCATAGCTGGTTTTCTTCCCTTAACTTGTATCTTCAGAACCAGTGTCTTAAGCTTCTTGCTGGAGATACTATGGATGGAACTTCCTGTCCCGAAGGTCAGCCATTGGGGAAGAAGAAGGTGCATAAGGTAAGTCCAGAATCTTCCACTGTCCAGCCTTTGCCTGGAGTTTCTCTTGAGGTTGCTATGAACTTGGTGGCTCGCCCAGTTGTTTTGTTTTATCAGATTCTTCTTGTTCCCTCTACTTATGCATGTAGCCAAGGGCAATAATCACAAATTACCTCAGAGGGTGGATCTCCTCACACAAGACAAGGGCTCTCTCATCCATCCCCACCTGTCCACGCTTCAACTGACATTGCGCGTGATAGGGTTTTGATCCCTTATAGACACCTTTTTTCTGAGGACGTGCTGCAGGTCCTGCATGAGGCCAGGAAGCCTACTACTAGGAAATCCTACTTGTCTAAATGGAATAGGTATTCTCTTTGATGTCTAAAATGTGACCTGGACCCACTTTCTGTGGATGTTCCTTTGGTTCTGTCTTATTTTTGTGAGTTTCTGAATGCTGGTTTGGCCTATTCATCTACTAAGGCCCACTTATCAGTTCTATCTGCTTGTCTGCCTTTGACTTCCCTGTTAGCTTCTACATTTGAAGCTAAGCAATTTCTTAATGGCGTCCTTAATATTAGGCCTCCCAGGAAGCCTTTTCCTCCTCCATGAGATCTTAATTTCATTCTGGACAAACTGACTGGGGCTCCTTTTGCATCTGCTGTTTCAGCTTCCTTCCAATATTGCTCTTGGAAGACTGTTGTTTTGTTAGCTCTTACTTCTGCCAGATGGGTATCTAAGTTCCAAGCCCTTATGGCTTGTCTGCCTTTTTGATATTTCACGAGGACAGGGTGCCCTTGCATACTAATCCTTCTTTCATGCCCAGGGTGGTTAATGAGTTGTCACTTAATTTGCCCACTTTTTCCCCTCTCCACAGTCTGACAGTGAGGGGGTGCTGCATACCTTGGATGTACATAGTTCAGATTTTATTTGGATAAAACTAAAGCTATTAGAAAATCTTACCAATTATTTCTTTCCTTTCATACTTGGTCTTTAGGTCTGGCTCTTTCCAAGCAAACTATTACCACGTGGATTTCTAAGGCTATTTCTTTTTGTTACACTTTTCATAGCGAGAGCCTCCCTTCTTCTGTTAAGGCTCATTCCACTAGAGCTCTGGCTTCTTCTGGTGCTTTTTTCAAAGGCTTAGATCCTAATTCTATTCTTGAAGCTACTACCTGGACTTCTGTGCATACCTTTACCAAACATTACCAGATGGATGGCATCTCCAGAGCCAGAGCTGGTTTTGCTGCTGCCATTCTTCATGGCTTCTTGGAGGCCTCTACCGCTTCCTCCTCCCAAGTATCTTCTTGAGCTTTTGCACTCTCCCATTTGTAATGAATACTGGAGCAGTGAATGTAAGGACATAGTACAGTTGTGTAAAATCATACGATAATGGTAGATGTCCTTGCCTTCAATGCTGCAATATTCACTCCCTTCCACCACCACTCCAGTCTTGTTTCCTTCCTGAATGTACAGATTCTGCTTGGTTTTCCGGTAATCTCCAAGAGAAGTACCTCGCGGGTGGTTCCGCGCAGCTTTGGGCAGGGAGTGGGCGTTGCTGACATGATTGGCAGGTGCCCAAGAATGCATCAAAGTAGCACGTCAGTGAAAGGCACAGTTATAGGCAGGGTTTGTACATGATCAGAGAAGCACAGACCACTATACCCATAATGTCCCAGAACCAGTAGCAGCAGTACTAGTGGACTTTCATAAGGCTTTAATTCTGTTGACTGACAACATATAGGTAAAGTGCTAGAAGTAATGTTTTTCCAGTACAGCCATTTAGCCCCTATATGGCTCCCTTATGACTAGTGGGCTGAGAGATGGTTTACTGTCTCCTAACTTCTCACTTTGCAAAAACATCAGACTCTTTTTGATGAATGAACAACAGTCGTTATGTTTGCTGATGACTGTATGAAGTTGTACCAAAACACTCTTCAGCACATTCCAAAAGTAAATTAGTGCTATTGCGCATCCTGCGAGGTACTCCACTTGGAGATTACCCTTTTTACTTCTGCTGTGTTTATCAAGAATAAAGAAATTGCCATTATGCTGTACTGTGTGCGTTTATTTACAATCAAATGTGTATGTGTGTGTAGAGTTGTACTTGCTTTTCCTTTCAATACACTTCATATCGTCTGTTTTCTTTTTATAAGTTGGTGAAATTCTTATCAGATGATCAGTAGTTGAATGTCATTTTACAAAAGCAATGTTTAGAACTGATGTGTGCACTTTTAGATTTGTGTGGTTTGTGAAGTACCACGATTGCTTAGAATGTTTTTTCTTTCTATAAGTAGTTGCATTGTATAAAGCCTTTTTTTGGCAATAGTTTGTAAGTACTCTTTTTGATACACAACCTTCCCTGCAAAAAAAAAAAAATCTGCATTCACCATAATTATAAACTAGACAATTCTATTCAGCTGATTGGTCCTCTCTTGATAAAAGTACTGATACTGACTGATATACTGTTTTTTTCTGTGTTTCTGAAATAAAAACATTTCGGAATATATGCAGATAGGCATTTCGGAATATATGCAGACAGTATTCAACAAGTTCTTTAATATTAATGCCCGCTTGGCTAGAAGGCGTGTTTGGGGCGGGCTTTGCTACTGCGCATCCTGCGAGGTACTTCACTTGGAGATTACCGGTTTTCCTTAGAGTGCTGTTCCTATTGGGGCAATCAGATCTGAGGATGGTACGCCTGAACGTCATCTTTATGCACTTTCCTACAGAAGGAGTGTGTGGGTGATGTTCAGCGTACCTTAAAGCAACAGTAGTCTTTGTTAAACTGGCCAGTCGGAGGGCTTCATGGCAGGGAATCCCCATTTGTAAGGAATACTGCAGCGGTGAAGGCAATCACATCTACTGTTATGGTAAGATTTTACACAACTGTACTGCATTTGATGTACTTCTTGTTTACATGTTGCATAGTTTATAGAGTGTAAAGCTTTGTATTATAGGTGTAATTTTTTACGGGTTGCTAGTTTTCATGCACTCAGTGTGCAATAATTTTAGTGTGTATTTGTGTTAATGAAGGAGTGTTATGAACGTTGATAAATGGCTATTTTTCCATTGATTGCTTGGGACTCTGGTTTTCTGGGAGGTTTGCCATGTTCTTTCTGCTTTGCTCTGCAGGATTTTAGCTCAACTGAGAAGATGTGGTCATTGTTGAAGGTTTTAGTGTAGCTTATTAGATATTTTTATACAATATTTATTGAGTTTTCCCTTTTATAGATAGTGGCAGTATGTTCTAGAATTAGTTTTGTTGAGGAGTTGTGAAACCAAAGTTGTCACGTAACTCCTGTGCTGTATGTGGCAGTGATTATGGCCATGTTGCATTTCTCAGATACTATGTAGGTTTTCCGGATGGCTCAATTGAAACGGTGGTCCACAAAACACAACAACATGGCTCCAGTGAGACATTCTGGTACATGCTTACAAGCTTACTGAGGGGTGCTACAGGTTAGTGCATGTTTTTGTGTATGACATTATTTAAATTCTCTTTCATTATTTATGGCAAGTCTTGAGTTTGGAGTATATGGTGTAGGACAAAATAAGTATGAATGAGGCATTCAGTGTATAGTTGTGCCATGTTTTATGCATAACTAGTAGATTCATAGGTTTTGAATAGACTAATGACCACCATAGTCTTTACAAGTCCAAAATCAAGTATAACTTTGAAATATTACCCTAATTCATGTTAGTAGGAGAATAACCGGATTTCCTAAAGACTAATAAGTATGAAACTGTAATGTCTGACATTACAGACTGACTGTAATAGTCAGTGATTTGCCAGAAAATGAAAACTTTTATATAAGGAGAAGGGGACTAATATGAGGCAAAATCAGAGATAGTTGGGCAGAATGAAGTAGTGAATGACCAGTAATATTGCTTTCATATTTTTTCAGTCTGATGATTTCTGCTGTGGTGTAGGTGTTCAGTTATTTCCACAGATTTCCATGCCTGGGTGTAATTTTTTTCTTGGTTCTCGTGTTGTCTCTTGGTGCAATCACGATTTTATTATATTATATTATATTATATTATATTATATTATATTATATTATATTATATTATATTAGTGGGGTGTAGGCACAGGAAACATTTGTAAGGATGAGATCAAGCATGATATTTGTTTACTAACATTTGACCACTGACAAAGTCTAACTTGGTAGATGTCCATTTTTATTAGAGGCCCAGGGAGAAAAGTTCCACAGCATTTCAAAAACATTTTCCAAACAATTTTAAAAGCCTTGACAATAAAACAAAACATCTACAGTTTAAATAATTATACCAATTTGGACATAATATGACAAAATTAGTTAAAACAAAGACAACTTATATAATAATTTAATTATTAGAGAAATTTTAGACAGTTTTTAGAAGTAAAAGGTAAACTAGTATAAGACATACAGGAATTGCAATATGAAGTTAGGGAGATAAGTTATTACATATCAAGATAAAGTTAGGAAGTGAGTCAAAAGAGGGAGTAAGGGGGTGTAAGGTATGAATTGGAACTTGTTCATATTTAGAAATATTGATATCCTGAGGCTGAACAAAAACAGGGACAGATTTTTGCTAAGAACTATTTCAAAATTGTTTTATTGGACTGGAGGGAGGATATTGATCTGATGGATATAGTTAAGGAGCCCAGGCCTTAGAAACATGGTATAAATATAGATCATACCCTGCAGATTTGATAGGGTTGTGAACAGAAAGGTTTTTCTTCACTGCATCATAGTGATGGAGTACGAACATAGTTGTATAAAATGGTATTCCATGGCTAGCATTGCCGCCTCACAGCAAGGGGTTCTCCGGTTCGATCCTCAGCTTGGGTGCCTTCTGTGTGGAGTCTGCATGTCCTCCCTGTGGTTGCGTGGGTTTCCTCCGGGTGCTCCCGTTTCCTCCCACATCCCAAAGACATGCTGTAGGTGGATTGGGCACTCTAAATTGGCCCTAGGCATGAGTGTGTGTGTGTGTGTGTGTGTGTGTGTGTGTGTGTGTGTGTGTGTGTGTGTGTGTGTGCCTTCTCTGGAAGGTTGGGTGCCGGGCTGGCAACTCAATGCCGTAAAACTCCACTGCCAATCATGAGTGGACACATGATCCACTGTGGCGACCCCTAACCGGGAAAAGCCGAAAGAAGAAGAAGTGCTAGACAAGCAGATGAATGCTGGCTAATGTTGTAGGTGGGAAGAAGCTCTGTAGATGTTAGCTGATGGGTTAGTTCTTACCAATCTAGGCTTTCAGTGCTATACAGTAGTGGGTCCTGAAAGGAGCATTTGCTGCAAATTTAGCCTCTTTGTTATAGCACTGCTCAAATTTTGCTTTTTGTGCTGCCTGGGAGTTAGTAAAAATGGGTGATTCACCCTGGGAATCACTTTTGTGGCTCTGCTCGACAGTGGCACAGGAAAAATAATTTTCTTGGGTCACAAAAGCCAGGGTACCTTTTTGGCTGGTCTTGCATAGGCCCCAGGGTCAATAGCCTAGTACCTACTTATGAACCTATGATCCATAAACTAGTGAGGGGAGGTGCTAAGTAGTAGCAAGTGTAGCTTTAGTTGTGTTGGTGAGAAAGTTTTTGGATCACTAAAGCATTCGAAGTTCTGGGAGAGTTTTTTCTATGCATTGGATTATGGTCGGGGATGATCAAAGGATGAGTGTCTTTGTGTGCAACTTTGTGCATTTTGTGCTATGAATTCAGAGAAGTCTATTCCAAACAGGAGAGCCCTAAGTGCTTAGTTCTGCGGAACACCACTAGTAACAGGCCTATTGGTAGAGGTGGATTCCCCCACCCTAACTTTGTGTCCTATCCATAAGCCATTTGACTATCTATCCAGTTACATAGAGATTTATGTCTAAATTTTTGAGTTTATCTATAATACCTAAGTGAAGTAATGTGTTGAATACCTTTACCAGGTTGAGGTAGGTAGTATGCACCTTTTTTGCCCATCATGCATGGCTCAAGTGGCCTTTTCCAGGTAGTCCACTGGGTTTAGAAGGTGTGACCTTCCACTGGCAAGAGCAGTGAGGACCCATGCTTTAGTAACAGTCACGGGCTAAGTGGTAGAGGGTATTTCCTGGGGAATAACTAGTCATCTTCAAGTCATATGGACTCTGTCTTCTGCTTGTACCTTATTACTGTCGTATAACACTTTTGAGTAAAGTTATTGTTGTCTACTCTTTTATCTTGAACTTTGGTAACTACTTTAGCCAATTAAATGTTTCTGGCAAGGCTTTTCTGTCTGTACTATAAAGTTGAGAGGTATGCCTTCAGTTATAACTGAAATGTCATGAAATCACAAGAAGTTAATGGCTTTTTTTTGCATGTATATTCCTATACACTAGACAGATTTTTTTTTTGTTTCTAATTAGAACTAGTCAGTACAACTTTATACATACATAAATAAGTAAACAGATGCACATATTCCATGTGAAATTGTAGTTTCATTTATTTTACAAAATAAACAAACAAGCAGACACACAGGTTCCATGTCAAGTCATTATTTGATTTAATTGACTGTTATATAACCATCATATCTAGGCATAGACAGATATAATTTAACGGGCTTACGGTCAGACAATGTAAATTCCAAATAGAAGCAAGTGTGACATTTTATTGCAAAGTGACAGTCTGCCGATGAATCACAACAATGCAAGACATCTATAATACACATTCATTAGTTTTAAGAACACATTTGCATATAAAACTAAAAAAGTAAATAAAAATGGAGAGATCCGTCTATACTTAACATAGCCACTCTGTTAAACAGTTTAGTAATATTTATACATGTTACAAATGTATGTACATACAAATATTTCAGGCATGAGCTATAATGCCATTCTTACATGCAAACTGGTAGTTATAGTTTGACCTCATTTCCATTTCTTATATTTTTTTCAGCTATCATCTTGCTTGAATTCCACTTCTGCATTTTGCCAAACTGTTTGACATTCTTTCAGAAAGTCATATAATTCTTTATTCTGTTTACAATTTTGTGTTTGTGTCTTGCACCATGGAGCTCAGGTTGTGATTCAAAAGGGTATGCCCACCTTCCGCTTATGTCAGTATCAAACTGAAATGAATTAGTAAACAAGCAGATAAACAAACAGTTGAATTAAGAAATAAGGGAGAATGAATTAAATGATTTGACTCAGAGGTTAAGTTTAATTCATGGTACCTTGGAGAGTACAGCACACATCTATTTGTTGTTTTCATTACTTATTAAAGTAAACAATTAAATGTTTGTTTACAGGTACCTTGTTATGTGTGTATATAGTTGGTACTCTTATAGACCGGAAAAAACACAGTAGGATGTTTTCTGAAAAAGAAAAATAGTACAGTGTGTAAAGCTAAACTATGCAGTAATGACATTCAAAAGAGATGGATTATAGCAATATGTTCATCAATAAACTGATGTTTTTGTTGGCAAATATATTCTGTATGCAGCATGGACATTTGTAATACACTTGGTAATTATATATTATGTCGATAAGTTCATAGGTATGTACTAGGCATGCAGTTCAAAAGACCATTTATAAGCATAGCCAGCTAAACTTGAGCCTGAGTGAGTGAGTTGAACTCCATGGTCAAGAAGCACCATGTTATATAACCCAGAGAGGATTTATGAATTCCCAGCTATTCATCCAGAATATTACTGAATACAGACCATGTGTAGTATTGCTTTACAAGCATAGGAGGTCTAGTCAGTAAGTGTAGGATTCCTTGGGATAGAAATCTGTTGTGCCAGCCATGTTCTATTTCTGTGTCTATAAAATATTACAGGCTTTGTTGTGGGTCTTCATGGTGGTGTGTGTTGCAAAGCTGTAAGAGGTCAAACAGGGTGAAATGGGCCATCTACCCTACTGATGGACAGCATTCTGCCTGCTAAAGAATGGCAAACAGAGCAAGAAATGCAGATATTAAAAATGCCATTTCAACCTTTGATATAAGTATCACCATGAATAGTGGGCAATAGTAAGGATTATGGAAGGGTGTTCATCTGAGCAAACTATGTAAATATCATAATTTGGGCTTTAACAGAAATTTTACATCTTATACCTTTGGTACCACAGTAAATTGCAGGTAATGTTAGCATGTTCCAGAAGGTTCGTAGGTTCATAAGTGTGTACTAGGCTAATGGCCCTGGATTCTTTACAAACCTAGTCCATAGCAGTGCCCTGGCATTGTGTCACCCATCGTTAGTTCCAAGTGCTTCTACCAAGTAGGGCCACTGGATTGATCCCTGGGGTGAACTTTCTATTTCCAATCCACTCATCAAGATTTCTCTTGAAGAGGGCTAGTGAGGTGCTCTGCTTGACATGTATGGGAAGTCTATTCCAGAGCATGGGCAGTCTCTGGGTTATGAACCTGTCCCTCCAGCATGTTCTATTGATTGTGGTAATGAGGTTGAGGCCTCTGGAGCATGTGGTGTGGAGGGATTGGGATTTCCTTAGATGTAGCATTTCTAACAGGGCTGGGTCAGACATGGCTTTGTAAGTCAGAGATTGCCTTTTAGTACACAATATGAGACAGGGAATAGCTTGAGTTTTTTTTAGTCTGTCCATGTAGGACATGTGTTTAAGGCCTATGATCCTCTTTGTGAGGTGCTTCTGTGGCCTCTCCAGCTGCTGCAGGGTCTATATAAGAACATTGAATATTTAACAGTTCGAATCACTAAAGGTTGACCTTTAGTGATCGAACTGTTAAAACATTGAATGTTCAGAAAAAACAAACTAAATGGTGTAGGGAGGGGGGCAACCCCCCTGCACCTCCCACACCCCCGCTACTTAAATATACCAACTCTGAGACTGCACTACATGGAAGTAAATGGAAATCTTCCCTTACAGAGATTTCCGTTTACTTGTTGGATGTTCAGCAGTTTCGCTATTTTTGTTTCGACAATGTCAGATTCGACGTTGTTGGCTTTTGAGAATCTAATATAGACCCCTGCTGAAGGTGTCTAGTGAGGTACATGCCAAATGGGGCATTATACTCTAGGATTGGTCTAATGAGGGAGTAGTAGAGAGAAATGATGACCTCTTTTTTCCTGAATGGAAAACCCTTAGTAATGAGATGTGCCACATAGAAAGACTTTCTCACCACAGTGGCAATGTGGTGATCAAAGGAGAGGTTGCTGTCAACCTGTGTCCATAGATCTCTTATAACTCCTTCAGTGTTCAGTGGGCTCCAATCAATGTGGTAATTAGTGGGAACTGAGTTTTTCCCAAAGGTGATGAAGCATTTTTTGGCATTAAGCTTAAGGCCATGGTTTCCACAACAGTCATTGGTCTCAGTGAGGACTTTCTGTAGGATGTCTGCATCACTTGTGGAGTTAATAATGGCTCCCAACTTGCAGTCATCTGTGAATTTGGTCAGCCAGAGTCTCTTCGTGTTGGCCTGGACTTATGAGAAGTAGATGCCAAACAGGATAGAACCCAGGACTGATCCTTGTGGGACTCCACTCATGACTCGTCAGCAGCCTGACTTGGAGTCCACTACTTTCAAAGTGTGTGTTCTATCTGTGAGCCAATTTGCAATCCACTTAATGATATAGGGGTTGATGCCTAGTTTGTTGAGTTTGTCAATAATTCCTGAGTGAGGAATGGTATCAAAGGCCTTGGCCAGATCGAGGCAGGCTGTATGAACTGCCTTACCTTCATCCACCGCTCTGGTGACTGACTCAAAGAAGTCAACCAGGTTGAGCATGATCTACCTTTCACAACACCAAATTGCATGGGATCTAGAGTTTGGAGATTCCCTATATCCTTGTTAATTAAGTCCATGATGATGTGCTCCATGGCCATATCAGACTTGTCAGGCTAATGGGGCGATAATTTCCAGGGTCTGTAGTCACTCCTCTTTTATGGAAAAGGGATGACTGTAGCTTTCCAGGGTCTGTAGTCGCTCCTCCTTTACAGACAGGGATGACTGTAGGTAATATATAAGACAGGGGTTTCCATTCACATGGAAAAGCACTAGCAAGGTACAAGGTGATCAAACATGCAGGAAGCTCCAGTCAACAAAAGGTATTGTTGAAAGGTGCAATATGTGTCTTACAGGTTACACCCAGGTTCGGCAAATAAAAGACAACAATGTTAAAGGGGCAATGGCTTGTTTCTAAACTGTGTGCCTTGCTTCGGACCGAAATGTAAATGTTGCCACCCATCTCTTCGGACCGAAATGTAAATGTTGCCACCCATTTTGTTCAAACTACTCCCATTTTGTGACATCACAGTCAGGTCCGACCCAAGTATTACTTTCCTTTGTATACCCTCTCCCATTCCTGTTTCCCGTGCATAAATGTAGACTTTGATGTTATAGTTCCAAGTGATTTTCAGTGAGAACTAAGAGTGTTTTTAAGTCCCAGGCTTTCAGCATATGAGTACATCTGCAGCAATCAGGTTGGACTTGTTACATTTCTGTTGATTCTAGAAAACAGCAACCAAATACAGAATGAAAACGGCCCCTGTATTTGGTTGCTGTTTTCTAGTTTGCTAACAGTTTTATTCGGGTTGCCGAAGGTTCTTTTATTTCTGTTGATTCGCAACAGTTATAAAATATAACTGGGTGTACAGCTTGTGACTCAAATGTCTGTGATTATTTAGTCCCGTCATTGCTAGTTGATTTGCCAGAAAACAAAGTTTTACCAAGGTGAGACCATACATCTGAGAAGAAAATGTGGACAGTTGAGGTGTAATCTGGTCATGCCAGAAGTGCTTACAGTTTTGGAATATTACTATAGCAAGTTCATTTTACATTTCTGGCAAAGGGCTTGCTAAAGTTACAAACAGATCATTTCCGTTTTTTTTTTTTTTTTTAATATTTGTATTCTTGTAAGAAGCGCTAAAGCTCTGCATTAATGTGTCAGAGCATATCTGTAGCAAATGCTTTGCAAGACATGCAAAATGGGCTTGCTACAGTAACAAACAGATCTTTTCTGTTTCTTTCTTTTTTTAGCCATTTCTGGTCATTCTGAATAACAGGTTATGTATTAGCATGCATTTTTATGAAGGGTGTGCAGCCTGAAACCCAAATGTCTGTTATTATTTAGTCCCTTCAGTACTCCTTGATTTGCCCGAAAACCAATAATTGTAGGAGAACGAGACCACACATATGAGGTGAAAATCTACATGGCTGAGAGGTAATCTTGTCATGTCAATTACACTGAAAGGCTTACAGTGTTGGAATCTAATTGTAGCAAGCTCATTGTACATTTCTGGCAAAGGGCTTGCTAAAGTTTCAAACACTTCTTTTTTGTATTATTACTTTTTTTTACATTTGCAATCATGTAAGAATCTCTGAACTATTTACTGTATCCAATGTATCATAATATAATTGTAGCCCTTTTGTCAAAAAATATAAAATGGGCTTGCTACAGTTCCAAACAGATATTTGTATCGATTTATGGTCATCTTTGCTAGAATAATAGGTTATGCAATTGCAGGCATTTTTATGAAGGATATATGCCTGAAACTCAAATGTCTCTCATTATTTAGTCTTTTTTAATTTCTTGCCTTCTCATCTGGTCCTGTTCTTTATATTCTTTCTTTTGTTTTTTGCCACATTAAGTTGCTGTCTGATTTTTATCTACTTCAGGTATGATTTCCATTCATGCTTGATGCCGATATGCTTCTGCCAGATTAAGCAGAGAAGTCATCTTAGATTTATTCTCCTTGTTTTGAAACTTTCACTACATTTGGGTCTTGTGAGGTCAGCAGATATGTGTGGAGTCCCACAATTGCAGATATATACATGTAATCAATTTCAAGGAGGCCCAGCCCTCCTTCGGAATGGGGGATATATAACCTTGGAAATTGGCCATGGTGGTGCAGCGGTTAGCATTGTCGCCTCACAGCAAGAGGTTCTCCAGTTTGATTCTCAGCTGGAGTAACTTCTTTGTGAATTCTGCATGTCTTCCCCATGGTCAAGTGAACTTTAAAAAGCATGCAGGTAGGTGCACGGGTGTGACTCTGAAGATTGGGCACCAGCTGGCAACTTGACACCGTAAAAATCCACTTCCAATCATTAGCAGACCGGTGATTCACTGTGGTGATCCCTAACCAAGAGAAGCCAAAAGATATTTGGTGAGCATGAAGCATCCTTCTTGTTTTCCTATCTAATATATCCAAACACATTTTGGGGCCAGTCAATCACTCCAAAACTGAAAGCTAGGACAGAAAGAGCAAATTGGTTTATAGCTTGGATTTTGTTCCTAGATGTCAGTGCTGTTTTCAGAGTTAATTTAAGCCTTCTAAACTATTCCTTACTAAGTCTTATTCATATTTGTTCATGTTTTATTGTTGATCCTTCATCATTTCCCAAGTATTTATACAATCCGTCTTGATCAAGTTCTTTTATATCACATTCTTTTCCCAAACTGATGTTTTCCTGATGCTGCAGCTTTCCTGCTTTAAAGGCTGCTTTTGCACATTTATTAAGACCTAATGACATTCTTATATCATCTGAAAAAGTTTTGACAACTTGCAGTTGTGCTTTCAGTTCCTCATCTGATGAGCTATACAGTTTTAAATCATCGACAAAGAGAAGATGAGAAGTCTTCACACTTTGTTGTTTTCTAGGTGCCAATTATAGGCATGGCCTAAGCTGTTAAGTAGACAGCTTAATGGGATAAGGGCAAGGCAGAATAGCATCTGTGACAAAGAGTCAACGTGGAATATCTCCCTTTGAATTTTTATCCCTAGGATAACAATTTGTCCTTTATTATGGCTTAATTGCAAAGTAGTCTGTCACTGCTTCATGGTCACTGTAATGTAGTCGATCAGCCTAGGGTGTATCTTATATATTTTTAAGCACTCTTTTATCCATGAATGTGGGATACTATCAAATGCATTTTTGCAGGCAATCTATGCTATACTTAGATTCTTCCCCTTTTTTAAAGTTCTCCACTATGACTTTATTTAACAACAAATGATCCTTTGTTCCATAGGACTTTCTTTTATTGCCCTTTTGTTCTACTGCCATAGTTGAGTTTTCTTCTAAATGACTATAAACTCTGTCAGCATCAAGTCCAGTATATAGCTTATATGTCGTCAGAAGGCAAGTTATTCATCTGTAATTTTTAGGGTAGCTTGCAGGTTCACTCTTAAGTAAGAGCATTGTTTCTCCTGTTGTTAACCAGGTTGGTGTCTATTCAGGGTGCACATATAAATAGTTCTTACTCATAGCTAAATCTTCATGCAAAGATCTTAATACTTTCAGCCAAAAGTTAGGTACTGCATCTGGGCCTGGGATTTTCCAATTAAAGGAGTACTATCTAATTTCTAAAATCCTAGTTCTGCTTCGGACCAAAGATGAAACATTGCCACCCACTTATGAATCACCTCCCAGTTTGTGACATCAATAATGTCGTCCTAACAAACACTATCCACGGCATCAAGTTTCTTCAAAAATGTTAAAAACCTGTAGTCCAGTCCTGTTTTACTTCCCTCAGCAATAAGGCACTCAGCTCATCGGTTCCCTGCTTTCACATGATGTTCTGTACTTGTTTTGACATTGTTTTTTGAAGTAAATACTATTTTAAGCAGTACCTTCAAATGTGGAAAAGTGTAATATTTGGTTAGTAGCCAAATGCAGTTGACAAAATGTGGCAGCCATGGGAACAGTATGCATCTTTACAGAAACGGCATTTTCTGCTCCTTCATACCAGCACTCTTGTTGTATGGCATTATATAGGGTCAGGTATATTTTTAAAGCTCTATATTTTCACATGCTGTTGTATGCAAGTCAATTGCATTTCATAACTACTAACATGCATCATTTTACATTTTGAGCCAGTGCATGTCCATTGTGGGATGTGCAGGGCCACTTCTGGATTTACATTTCCTCAAATTTACAACAGCAAAGCTTCAGATATCTACAGATATTGCGTTCCTTTCCTGTTAGTACACACGATCACAATAAAGGTTGCATAAAGCAAAAAAAAAAAAAAAAACTGACACAGAACGGCAAGGGAAAGCAACATCTGTTGCATTTATCCAAAGTTTTACTGTTGAACATAGCTGGCCTTAGGATAGAGGCCAACTAGGTGGCTGCCTAGGGTACCGATCTAGCAGGGGCACTTTTCCAGTGTTTATTCAGTGTAGGTAGACTAGGATGGGGGCACTGGGTAGTGTGGTGGGGGGGGCGCCATGGAGCCCTTTTGCCTAGGGCACCAATTGACCTAAGGCCGCTCCTGCTGTTGAATATAATAAGAAAAATGTAAATTGCGGGTCGGCCAGGTCATTATTTTCTTTCGAGTTTTTTTTTTTTTTCGGAGTATGTTTTGATAAATCCAACACCTTACTACCTGTCATGTTTGCCTATTTTGCTTAGCGTACCTCCCAACTGTAATCACAGAATGAAACGAAAATGCCTGCTAATGCTGAGTGTTCTAATAAGGTCCAATTAATATGGTATTTATGCTAATGAAGCTACCCAATGTCACTGTTTCTAAATAATTCAATAGCAATTCTGCTGCTAATATATACTATAAGCAGACATACATGGTACTGTGATCACAAAGCATGTGAGATTGTTTGTATATACTGCATGTATACACCTGCATCACCAACATGCAGTGCTATATCCTTTCTTAATGCTGTGGTGTAGCACTAGGGCTGTATAGTATTTCTGTTATGCAGCTCTGCGTTGCTCAGCCTGTGATCCACAAACATACATCTGTGCACATGGGGCTTTTGTATTGCTCTACAGGTGGATCTGAGTGATTAGCCAGGGATACTTCGGGTAGATCTGAATGCAGGGTTCAGCATGGTGTGCAAGGTTTTATTGTTCTTTCTGTTAATGAAATTTGAAGAGCCCATGCTAAGGCAGTAAGATGCTTCCGTGCAGAAAGTAGACATCTGACAAGAGATTCCTAGGATAGTGAGTAGAGCCATTTGCATTATCCATTTTAGTAAGTGCTGCCAGCTCTGGTAAAGTGATCTAAGGTAGCAATATTTTGACCTATTTTGTCATTGGGAAGTGGTTGGGGAGACTGAGCTAAGCATGTATTGTAAATGTTTTTTTGTATTGTCTTCTTCTACTGTCTTTTCTCCTTTACTTATATACCTAGGATTGACAGCTTAATAAGACTTGATAACACAGAAGGAGGGAAGGACACTGTCAGAAGTGAAGTGTGCATGATAACTTTTCCAGCCCACTATACAGCTGTGTTTGTGTTTGTAGCAAAACCATGCAATGATTTTCCCATTTTGCCATGCTTCTGCCGAGAAGGTTGTGGAAGAAGTGGTGGTGAGGCCAAGAACTGGTGTTGGGGCCACCCTTACCTTCAGGCTGCAACACCTGTTGCTTTGTTGCTGGGACACCTGAGGCTACCTGGATGGGTCACTAGTGCCCTTTGTGGACATTTCTCAGGAGGGCGTAAAAGCTAGTCTTCTGAAAGTTGTCTGGACAGGTCGGCCTAGGTCTTGCTAGTGGCAAAAGGGGTGCAGTGGCAATTGGATATCTGCCTTAATTTAATTGTTTTAATTTCTCCAAATCTTTTTGGTTTTTAATACCATGATGGGAATGGACCCCATTCTTAAGTCAAAGTACGATTAAAGTTCATGAAATTACTGTTGTTTCAATCTTTGATGTCAGCCAGAAGTGCTCTTCGCAGCACCCGCAATGTGCCCATCAATGACTCCTTCTGCAATTCGTACAGGTTTACGTGGATAGGTAATACCTTCTGTGTTCAGTGGACTACCATCAATGTTGTAATTCATGGGAATTGGGTTTTTCATAAAGCAGATGACGACATATTTTTTGGCATTAAGCTTAAGGCCAAGGTTCTGACACCAGTTGTTGGTCTCAGTGAGGCCTGTTTGTAGGATGTCAACATCATTTATGGAGTTAACAGCTCCTAACTTGGAATCATCTGCAAACTTTGTCAGCCAGAATCCCTTTGTGTTGGCCTGAACTTCAGAGAAGTAGATAACAAGCAGGAGAGGACCCAGGACCGAACCCTGTGGGACTCCATTCTAGTCCTTTTCAACTCAAGTTATTTCCTCCTCTTCTTGAGGTGCTAGAGCCCTAAGCAATTCCTAGAACTGTTATGATTTCTCTCCAGTCATCTTCTAGAGCTTCAGCCTGGTCTCTGTTGACCGTAGAAGCCTTGTTTGACCACTGCTTGCAATTGATTGTTGAAACCAGTGTTTTTTTACCGTGGGCTTACTGTTTCACTGGGGTTGAATTTACAGTCACTGATTGTACCCCATTGTCCTTTCCTTAGTAGAAAGAAGTCCTATACTATCAAGCCATTTGCCAGACATGCGTCTAGAGTGGCCTCTCCATCTGCATTCTTACTGTCCCACCCATGTGGACCCAGGCAGTCCTCATATCCTATTCTGTCTATCCTGATATGTGCACTCAGGGCAGCCATTATCAACACACAGATTCATGCTGTCCTGCTTTATAAAGCATATCATTGTAATGAATGTGTTCCTCTCATGCCAGCCTCTGTTTCTCAGCTTTCCTCTTGGGCAGCTGTTATTTGTGGTTCCCCTCATTTTCATTGAAATTATTTGTTCACATCTGTTCCAAGTGTGTTACAAACCTATAAGTAGGGCTCTTACAACTGTATACATAGGTTTATTATCATTTTTCCAGATGTCAGTCTGCACTGCAAAATTTAGTTTCTTGTATTTTATTACATTAACTACAACATTGACTAATTATATAAAAAATACTTACATAATTTTCAGTTTGTAGTAAGAGAAGCCTGATTCAATCGGTTTTGCATGTTAATTATTCTATAATTGCTACAGTCATCCTTGGCTTTCTGTTAAATTTTTCTGATCTTGGACATACTGGGTTAAACAATGGGTGCCAGCAGAGGTGAAAATGGTCATATCCAACTTGATGAGGTGCTAAGTGCATTGGTTTCTGGCTTGGTATTGACTTTCATTTCATTGAATGAGACATTTAAATGCTGAGCTGTTAAAAATGTCTTATGTATTTCAATGTGTGTATTTATCTGAATGTGTTACCAAGTGTAATCTATTCATGCATTCATTACAAAGTAGTAAAGTCAGATATTGTCTATGTGCATCATGTGGACAGACAAGGCTTGGTTTAATTGTTTGGGGGTGGGTATGCTGTGGTATGAAATATGTGTATCGCTCTCTACAGAATTCTGCTTAGTTATGGAACTCACAGTCATAAGGGAAGGTTGGACAAGAGGTTAGTGCAGCATTTCTTATTAAATTAATAGTTTTTTTTAAGAATTTTATTATTTCTGGTTGGTAACAGTGGGATTATAAATGACTGTCACTGTTTGCTATAGGTGACTTGAATTTTGGAGTTAGTTTTGCAGATAATGGCAACATTCTGCTTTTAAGCTATTCTTTAAAGTCTGTGTAAGCCTGCTGGAGAAGGAGATAACTTGGGGAGATGGCTGTTTGAAGAATTAATGGGACTTGTTTAGACTACACACTTGTACATTACAGGTATGTGAACATTTCTATGGGTGATTTAGATTTAAACTGCATGTTATTGATGATGTCTCGTGTTTGGTTTCATTACTGGAGAAATTTAAATGTGCAGTATGTGATGTACTTCTTGTTTCCATGTTGCATGGTTTATATAGTGTAAAACTTTGTATTATAGGTTTAATTCTTTACAGGTTGCTAGTTTTCCTGGGCTATGAGTGCAGTAATTTCACTGTGTGTTTGTATTTAATGTGGGAGTGTTATCTCCATTGCTAACTGGCTATTTTTCAACTGACTGGCTTGGTGGTATTTTCTAGGAGGTATACCATGTTCTTTTTGCTTTGCTCTGCAGGGTTTTAGCCCTACTAAGAAGATACATTAATTTCTGAAGGTTAGTGTGGCTTATTAGTTATGTATTTTTATACAATATTTATTGTCTTTTCCTTTTGTGGATAGTAATAATAAGTCCAGAATTAGTTTTGTTGAGGTGCTGTATGTGAAAGTTATTATGACCATGTTTTATTGCTGAGATACTGGGTAGATTTTTCTGCTCTCTCAAAGGAAACAATGGTGCACTTCACACAAGAACATGGATGGCTCCAGTGAAACGTTCTGGTACATGCTTACAAGCCTAATGAAGGATGCTACAGGTTAGTTGTACATTTTTATGTATGAGGTTATTTAAATTGTCCTTCATTATTTATGTCAAGTCTTGAATTTGGAGTATGTTGTAGGAAGAGATACGTTTTAATGATGGATTCAGTGCATAGTTGTGCCATGTTTGGTGCATAACTATTATATTCATAGGTTTATACTTGACTAATGACCACCAGAGTTTTTACAAGTCCAAAATCAGGTATAACTTGTAAACATTGCCCTAACTCAAGTTAGTTAGAGAACAACTGGGTTTTGAACATGGATTTCATTTTATAAGGAGAAGGTTAATAATGTGAGGCAAAATCAGGGATAGTTGAGCAGTATGAAGTAGTTAATGACCAGTAATATTGCTTTCATATTTTTTCAGTCTGATGATTTTTCTTGTAGTGTGGGTGGCCAGTTTTGTCCACAGATTTCATTAGCTGGGTGTAATTTTCTTGTTTTCAGTTGGGCAGCTGTTGCAATCACAAGTTGTGTATTATATTATATTATATTATATTATATTATATTATATTATATTATATTATATTATATTATATTATATTAGTGGGGTGTAGGCAGGGGAAACATTTGTAAGGACAAGACCAAATATGATATTTGTTTACTGACGTCTGACTACCAGGAAAGTCTAACTGGGTAGTTGTCCATTTTTATCTATACAAAGTTAGGAAGTGAGTGAAAAGGGTGAGTCAGGAAGTGTAAGGTATGATTAGGAAGTTGTTTATATTTAGGAATATCATTATCCTGAGGTTGGGCAAAAACCAAGACAGATTTTGGCTAAGTACTTCTGAATAGTTTCAAAGGACTGGAGAGAGGGTATTGATCTGATGGATATAGATAAGGCCTTAGCAACATGGTATAACTATAGATCATGGCCTGCAGATTTGATAGGGCTATGGACAGAAAGGGTTTTTATTCCCTGAATCCTAGTGATGGAGTATGAACATAGTTGAGTAGAATGGTATTTAATACTGAACAAGCAGGTGAGTAGGTGTGAAGAAGCTCTGTATAGGTTAGTTGATGGGTTTAGTTCTAACCAATGTAGGCTTTCGGTGCTATACAGTACTGGGTTCTGAAAGGGGGATTTGCTGATAATTTAGCCACCTTTTTATAGCATTCCTCACATTGTGCTTTTTATGCTGACTGGAAGTTAGTAGAAATGGGTGTTCCATAAACTAGTGAGGGGAAGTGTTAATAGAGAGTGTAGCTGTAGTTGTGTTGGTGAGAGAGTTTTTGGATCTCTAAAGCATTGCAAGTTTTTGGTGATTTTTTTATGAATTTTTGTATGTGCATCAGAAATGTAAGATTATAGGTTCATAGGTAAGTTAAGTTCTAGGTACCTGCTCATGCAGACCATTTTATCTATCTAATTTTTTTTTTGTGTTTGAAATAATCTATCCCATTTGGTTATAGATTGGCCTTACATGTCCCATGGTTGATAATTATATAGTACCCATAATGAGAATGACTGGGATCATACCATAGGTAATTTGAATTGGACCATGCCTAGGATAAAGCATTTATTATCCGGATGCAAAAGGCCACCCATGCCTACCTGAACAAGTACAATTTTCCTCTTCTACCTTGCACATTTTACTGATTGCACTAATGGTTTGGTACTTGCCAAAGGAAGCAGTAGACCCCCATTTGAATAGGAACCACTTTGGATCTTTGTCATAGCTGATAAACAAACCCTATAGTAGAGAATATTGTACAGCACTAGTAAAACTTCCTGGGATGTTATTTGAGCCCTTGGAGCTACCATTCCTCAATGTGCTCATCTACTTCTTCATGAGGATATGATATAATGGTGGTTGCTCTCAAAGCCTAGTATAGTATTGAGGTTTCAAAGCTATAGCTGAATGTTTTTGTAGATACGTATGTCATCTGATTTGGAATTTAGTGCACCACTGATTCCTATAACACTGCAGTGATAGGAGTTCTTGGTTGACTGAAAATATACCACCTATATTAGTATACTTATGAATTTAAATTATAATGTCAATATATTTATAGATGGGTATGTATATGGTTTTAATGGCTACTCCCTGTGTACGGCCCCCCATACACTATGCACAATGTCTAGGAATCTTGCCACAGACAGCAATTTAATATTGCCTTATTTCAGTTGCATTCAAGAAGCTTAATCTGTTCCCAGCTACTGTCATTTTCAATTTTGTGACCATAAGCTTGCCATGTCGAGAGCTTGCACACCACGACTGCCTAAAATATTGTTGAGCTCAGAGGGATAATCTAGTTAAAAGAATAATGCAACATCTCTATACAGGGAAGAATATTAGACTGGCCAAACCACGTAAGGAAAATGCCCATGCACTCGAAAGTAAGTAGTATGACATTGCATGAATGTAATGTAGATGCACTCCATACAGCTACCTAGAATGTAATCACACAAGCATGTCTTAGCCCAAGTAAGGTGTATCTTATTTAAAGAGAAGTTCATTGCTAATCAGACTACTACCTTTTCTTACATTCCACTATAACTAATTTTGGTTATCAGGGCTGGTGTTAGCATTTTGGGGACACCCAGCAAATGTCAAGTTGGGGGCCCATAGGCACGTCCAGTACAAGTATCATCCTGTGAATGCCACACCTCCTCAGAAACCTTTTCGTTTGTGCTGCAGACTTTTAGGAGTAGTACGCACAGACAGACCTGTAGCTAGAGAGGAACAATGACCTCTTTTTTCCTGGATGAGAAACCTTTTGTGATGAGGTGTGCCACATAGACTGATTTCTTGACTACTGTGGCAATGTGATTATCAAAGAAGAGACTACAGTCCACCTGTGTCCCAAGGTCTCTTATCACACTTTCAGTGTTAAGTAGACTGCCCCCTATGTGGTAGTTCATCGGTACAGAGTTTTTACCAAAATGGATGACAATGCACTTTTTGGCATTGAGCTTGAGGCCATGGCTTTGACACCAGGCATCTGTCTCAGTGAGGCCTTTTGTAGGATGTTCACATCGTTAGGAGTTTTGATTATGGCTCCTAGTTTGCAGTCATCTGTGAACTTTGTTAGCCAAAGACCTTCTGTGTTAGCCTGTACTTAAGAGTGGTAGATACCAAGCAGGAGAGGACCCATGACTGAACCCTGTGGTACTCCACTTGTCACTGGTCTGAAGTCTGAAGTTGGATTTAGAGTTTGCCACTTTCACAGTGTGTGTGTTCTGTCAATGAGCCAGTTGGCAACCCATCTTGTGACATAGGGATTTATACCTAGTTTAATGAGTTTATCTATAATTCTAGAGTGGGGGATGGTATCAAAAGCCTTGGCGAGATCTAGATAAGCTGTGTGAACCACCTTACCCTCATCTATGGCTTTGGTAACCGCTTCAAAGAAGTCTATCAGGTTTAGGAGACATGATCTGCCTTATTAAAAACCCAAACTGGGTAGGGTCCAGAGTTTGGAGATTACCAATGTAATTGTTTATAAGTTCCATGATGATACGTTCCATAGCCTTTCAGACCAGGCTCGTCATGCTAATGGAGTGGTAGTTCCTGGGGTTCGTGGTGGCTCCCCGTTTGTGGAGTGGGATAACCATTGCTGTGCACCATTCAGTTTGCACAAAGCCTGTGGTGAGGCTACGATTGAACAAGGTACTTAGGTGGGGTGCCAGTCCGCTCTGTAGTTCATGTAGAATGCAGCCTGGGATGTTGTCTGGTCCCATGGATGCTGTGTTTTTGTCTTTAGAGAGTGTGCTTTTTACCTCTGCAGCTGTGATTACAGGAACTTTGCATTCTTCTGGTATAGAGATGGGCCCTTTAGGGGGTGAGAGAGGGGTAAAGTTAGCACTGAACCTATCTGCCAGGATGTTGGCAATATCAGTTGGTTCTGTATATTTAGTGCCATTGTGCTGTAACTCAGAGCAGATCTGAGTGTTGCCAGTGAGATTCCTGGCATAGCTATAGAATGCTTTGTGGTTGTCTTTAGAATCAGTACCAATTTTGTTTTCGTAACTAGCTTTGGAGGATTTTATGAAGGATGTCAGCTTTTTACTGAGGCTGACCAGGGAGTTCCTCCAATCATGGAATTTTATTATTTTTTGCAACAGTTTCTTTCTTCTCTTGTAGAATTTGTTTATGGCAGGGGACCACCAGATTGGCTTCCTTTTTATGGAGGATAGCACCTTGGTTCTGTTAGGGATTGCATGATCCATGCCCTCGTGTAAGTGCTTATAAAGTGCATTTGTATGGGATTCAGCAGTCATACCTCTATTGTCCGTCAGCATGAGTGTCGTGAAGTTTGCCACTTTTGTCTTAAGAAGTGTGAAGTTGGCTTTGGAAATTTTTTTTATGGTAGTTTCCCTAATGGGGGGTGGGGGTGTGATGTGGATGTCTAGGGTGATTAGCTTGTGGTTGGATCTAACCAACAAGGAATTAACCTCTGGTATGAAACACCGGTTGCCCATGTTGGTAATGTTGGCCAATATTGGCCCAGTATTTGTGGCTCCAGCCACAAGTCTGTCAACCTTTGTACATATGGCATGCAGTAAGAGGTGCATATGTATTGTACACCATTATTTATTGACATCATACCTGATAACAAGCCAGTCAGATATCAGACTGCTAGATATGTTATGTATATTAGGGGTTATTTCTGAGGACATAACCTGGGCATTCTGCGGTTGTGTATACAGTAGTGGGGTCTGTGTACTTATGGTGATTGTCAGCGGTATGTGTATTGCAAATACATACCTTGGCCTGTGTACAGACTGTGGTAGATGTCATTGATGTTCTTCATGTTTCACTGTTTCAATCATCACATTTGGGTTATCTGCCTGCAGGTAGCCCTCAGCTGACCTGAATACCAGAGTCTTTGGATTTCTGTCTCGGATGCTGTCGCTTCTTCCTTGATGTCAGGTCATCAGGGGTATAAAACATGCAGACGATGCCATTACATCAGTCTTTCTTGCCGTGTGGTGCCCGAAGCAGAAGCAGTTCGCAAGTGCTGGTCGGCCGACTCCTGAAATTTTCATTTTTGAGTTTCAGACCCGGAGTCTTCAAAAAAACTAAGTACCCCATTGGGGATCCATTTTCTGGCTCTAACCGATGTCAGTAAAAGTTAACAATTGTCTTACCTGTGGAAAGCAAATACCTCATAGTGATTTTCATTGTTACTGCATCCCCTGCTTAGGCCCAGACCACGACGTCCCTCATTGTCATTGTTGTGCCTTATTCAACGGCCAAACTATTCATCGCCAGGCTATTGTTTCAGCTAATTACTTTCGTACTCATTCTTCCATTAAACTAGTCACCGGTTCACTGGTACTCAGTGAGGTGCTTTCGCAGCCCCTGGTACCCGCTACTTTTGATTCGCAGGCCTCTACTGAGACCCATTTGGAGTCCGGTATGCCACAAAATGCTTCTTCAACTATGGAATGTGGATGTCTCTACCTTGGATGGGTCCAGAGCCGCTGTGCAGGCACCGGCTTTTGAGGGTGTATTCAGGCCTACAGACATTCATATTAAACTGATGCCATCATTTTCATCCAGGTCTAAATCTCGCACCACGCCTAGAAAACCGACGACCAAACCGCAGGCTCAGGTCCATATGCCTAAAAAACAAATGCTTAGAATGGCTGAAGACCTCATTACCTTAATTAGGGGAAGCCAGCCTTCCCCCTCTAAGAGACCTAGAACTGATTTTCTTTCTGATTCTTCTGATCAGGAATCTGATTTTTCTGCTCCTTCTGATTACCAGGGTTTGTCCTTATCTACTTATGAGGATTCTGATGCAGAGGATTCCATTCCCTCTGCTTCCCCTCCAGAAGATTTTTCTTTCAGTGAAACCTTGCACACTCTTAGGGAGCATTTCCGCTGGGAAAGCCATGATTACTCTGACTCCAAAAAAAGACTTAGGGAATTCTTACTCCTACCTCAATACAAGCCGTTAGCTATCCCTCCTGTTCTGGGCATTGTAGATGATGCTTTCTTGGAATCTAGCCTTTCCCCAGACACTTTACCTCCAGCTCCCAGAAAACCTGACAGGTATTACAGAGTACCTGAGTCTCACAAGTTACTCTTCAAGAATCCTTCTGCGGATCCAGAGACCATTTCCCAAGGACCAAAAGGCATTAAGGCTACTGCTGCCAAAATCCTACCCCTTCTGATAGTGATTCTAGAGCCTTAGACAGATGGTGTAAGAAGGTATACACTTCTGCTACTCTGGCCATTAGGGCTTTAAATTGCCAGTTTCATATGTTAAAGTATCAGCAGCATGTTATTGGGCTACTTCAACAGAAAATTATGTTGATTCCTGACTGTACTGAACACAAAGAATTACAGGATTTAATGCATTTTGAAAAACAAGTCGGTAAACATATTTGCGATGTGGTTTTGATGCTTTAGAATCATCTTGCAGGGCTGCTGTCACTGGGTCTGTACTTAGAAGGCATGTTTGGCTTAAGGAACAAAACTTGCCAGATCATGTAAAAGCTAAATTATTGGATGCTCCCTTAAATCAAGACTGCCTTTTTGGCAACAAAGCAGAAGAAGTCCTCAAAAGGATGGAGGAAAAAGCTAAATCTATGCAAACTGTTAAAGATTTCCTACAAGTACAGCCTCCCAGATTCAGTAGGCATTGGACTTCAAAGAACTGTCCTTTTCCGGTCCCTTCTAGGCCTTTTCAGTCCAGACCCAGGAACAGCAGACCACCTAGGCTACAGTGTCAGGCTACGCACAGACCTAAGCAGTGGGGGGCACCCACTTACAAAGCAGGGAGTTGTAAGCTACCCCCCTATGGAAAAATGGCACACTGACTTAACCTTATCCCTTCCAAGCCCTGCTCTACTACCTGCTCCCTTAGGAGGAAAGCTCACCCTGCATGCAAAAAACTGGGAACTCATTACGCAGGACAAATGGGTTTTGAACATAGTTTCCCAAGGATACAGATTCCACTTCCACAGCCTACCAACACCAAATGGTTGGCCAGACCTACCCCCAAATCAATGGGCAGAGGCCCAACAGCAGGTTCTCTCTGTTCTCAATATCAGGGCTATTCAGCCTGTCCCAGCAGAACAAAGGGAACAAGGTTTTTATTCAAGACTTTTTCTGGTACCCAGAAAAGACAACTCCTGGCATCCTACCTTGGACCTCTCTACTCTCAACACCTTTCTGGTAGTGCCAACATTCAAAATGCTAACTCTGCAACAGCTTCTTCCCATGCTAGCCAAGGATGCCTGGCTGGCAACCCTAGACTTAAACAAAGCTTACCTGTACATCCCAATCGGGGAATATTGCAGAAAATACCTATGCTTCAGGGCAGGCTCCATGCACTATCAGTTCTCTGCACTTCCCTTTGGCTTATCTACTGCACCCAGGGTATTCACAAAGTGTCTAGCTCCAACCATTGCATTTGCAGGCAGAGAAATATTCAAATTTACCCATACTTGGATGATTGTCTGATTCAGGCAGAAAGCCAGGACTTGCTATTACAACACCTGGCATTTGTAAAGAAACTTCTAACCTCACTGGGGTACACCATCAATTAAATGAAATCTCACCTAGTACCCTGTCAACAGATTGTATTCCTGGGAGCAAACTTGAACACAACTTCCAAGATGGCATTCCTCACTCCAGAGAAACAAGTTTATTTGACAACCTATTTCAAACTATTGGCCACAAAACCCCAGCTATCTGCAAGGAAAATACTTCAAGCCCTGGGGTTCATGGCCTCTTGCATTTTACTAATTCCATATGCAAGACTGCATATGAGGAAACTCCAATGGTATCTAAAAAGCCTATGGTGTCAACATTCTCAGGACCTGGAAACAATGATTTCTATCATCCCTTGTATCAAGACAGAGTTCCTTTGGTGGGCAGAGGCCTGCTACCACAACAAGGGACTCCCTTTCACTCTACCCCCTGCCACCCAAACCCTAACAACAGGCACATCAGACTATGCATGGGGCGCTCACATGGCAGGGCAGTGCATTCGGGGCAAATGGAACCTGAGACAAATGCACCTGCATATCAATCAAAAAGAAATGTTAGCTGTACAGAATGCTCTGACAGCCTTCAAAGACTGTATTCTTCCAGGACAACTATTGGTAAAAACAGACAACACCACAATTATGTGGTACATAAACAAGCAGGGGGGAGCCCACTCGTACACTTGCTGAAGACTAGCCATGGCTCTGTGGAACACAGCTTTGAGCTACCAAGTACACTTGCAAGCTCAATTCCTGCCAGGCATACTAAATTCAC
>NC_056746.1:848216180-848241180 GCF_019279795.1 Protopterus annectens | reverse complement strand
ACAGACACAAACCATGTTTGAAATGCATGTTGCATACATGTCAACTGGATCACCTCACTGGCCATTTGCAGGAGGCACCCAAAGGATTGACTGATTTATGTTACTTTCACCCTGAGGGTTACCACAGTGGTGTCTGTAGATAGATTGCCTGCTGGCACATGGCAGGTGGCATGATACCATTTTACACACACCCCCTACACTTCCCATCTCTCCATGGACAATAGCCAGGTACACACCTATGACCACCTGCAGCAATGCACCCAGTACTGACAAATGTGTATGTGTGCATTACTGAGGATATCAGTGTCTGCGTGTTAGTACACCTGTTGTTGGGAATACCATGAGGGCCTTCACACCCACTGCAACACCCACTGACATAGTTAGATGTGGCTGCTGCTGTACCAGACATTACATGTACCCTGTTATACTCTTCTACCTAATGGCTACCTGAGCCTTGCAGTACCAGCACAACACTGTTGTCCTAATGGGTTGATAAGCATGGGATATGCACAGAGTTTTGGCAAGTGTGTGTATGTGTGTATATCTGTAGGGTACAGTATTCCAAGGCCACATACTCCTATTACAATATGCATTGCCACACAGTATTACGGATACTGATGTTGCTGCCCATAGGAGAGGCATGATAATGCATCACCCTACTATGCCTGTGGCATGTGCATTAGATGCATATCCCCATAGTACCACTGTTGGGATGGAAAATGGATTGTATCGTAGTACTGATAAATGTGTGATGGTGGGTATGTCAGAGTGTCATCATGGGTTCCAGTGTGTACAATATCTACAGTGGGGTGTGGATGCTGTGTACACTGTCATTACACCATGGTACCTCCAGTACATGTCCCATGTACCACTGTATGGCCACCACTGTCACCATCAACCATACAGGTAACTGATAACACAATCCAGCCCAGTTATGCATGTGTTGTGTGCACCCTACCTGTAACACATTGGACACAATGATAAGTTAGTTAGCACTGATAGGCCCATGTTTCTTGCATGTGTGTCTACCAGTTATGTGTTTTTTAATGTGTATATGATGATATGTCACACTATCTATTGCCCATATACAACCATTACATCCCCCATTACCATACTGTACATTCCTGGGGTTGTTCTGTATGTAACATGTAACCTGGAACACACTTCATCCTAATCACTGTGCGGTGTGTGCAAGGAAAGCCACACACATCAGTAGCACTACATACCTAGGTAGGGGTCTAGTCCCAGTGTTGCCAAGTAAGTGTGTGCGTGTATGTGGAGGGATCTACTTCAGATTACTGATCATACATGTCCCAAGGGGTCACCTGTCCATGTGGTGCAGACAGTAACTGTTATACAGACCTGTGACATGTGTTCAACTGTACCCAGGATATGCCACAGCCATGGTGTCACCACAGTGCCATACCCCTTGTGAGATATGACTGCAGACCATTCTCCTGCTGAGACATGTACAAATGGATAACATTATGGAGACAACAATCACTCATTGTTACTAACCATTATAATGCATCATGGCTGGACAGCTACACTACCTGACATGTAAGCATTAAACATTACTGCTGACATGTTAAACAGTAGTACATTAGTACACTGTAGTACAGTCACCGGGTGCATCAGAACCATATTAGCCTGTCCCTGCTTCGATGTTCTGCATAACAAGGATGTGGCACAGGTATCAGCATATGCACAGGGTGTGTTGGTTTGCCAGAGACTGAGGGTGGGCATGTGTGTGGATGATGGATGAAATTCACTGAGATGGGCGTGGTGATGTGTGTGTAGGTATGGAGTTGCACTAGGTGTGTTTGTATAGTGTGTGGGTATGCATGCACACAGTTCTGCCATGTGGCTGCCCTATACAGGTGTTTCTTGGACAGCTGCAGACCATATCTGGCAGGGTGTGTAGATCACAGCTTCTGGCCATAGACACGTGGACTATGCCTGCCAGGGGTTCTATGGGTACATCCAGGTGCAGACCTCAATGTGCTACTCTCCCCTGATGATGACATATGTCTGCTGGAATGAGGTCCCTCCTGGAACTGGCCAGGGCCACGTGTGCATGGCCTGCTGTAATTTGGTGGGGACAGCTCCCCCCCTGGAGTGCTGGGGCTGGTACTGCCACTACAGGAGTGGCTTGGTGTCCTTGCACATCCATGTCGACCACCAGCTGTTGGCGTTGCTGGCCTACATCCACGTGGCCATCGACCCACTCCCAACACATGTTCTAGCATGGACAAGCCATGGTCAATGAGGCCTACCATCTCACCCAACCATCTATCCATGACTTCAGTATAATCACAGAGGGCACCTGCAAGTTCATGGAAGTTGTCACTTACAGATGAGACAGCAGGCCTCTGCAGCCTCAGACCCTGTCTGGTGTACAGTTCCATAAGGGGCTGCACCCCCATTGCAGTCTGAAACATGCATCTGGTGGTACCAGTTGTGGCACTTCTGCCAGTGGCATGATGACCAGTGGCCCTCCCATGAGCACCCTGGTACATCTGCCTATGTGGTGTTCTGATGGACATCCAGCTATGCCTGCTGTGTCCAGACACAGCAGGATAGATACCACACTCCCCTGTGCACTGCCACCAACCACCAACTGTCCCTCTGCTATGGCCACTGGTGATGGGGTATCTATAGGCACTGTGACTGTGTGCAGGGTTGGGGTGGATAACAGGAGGGTGGCAACCAATGGTGCAGTTTCAGTTTCAGACAACACTGCCTGTGCCTCAACAGTCCTATCATCATTTATGGTATCTGTATGGACACCAACATCAGATTGCATGAAGGAGGAACCCTGACCCACCTCGCCACCTGTGAGGGGAAAACAGAAAATGCACTTTAAGACCAGTATGGCATTGCATATCAGCACACACACAAACACACACACACACACACACACACACACACACACACACACACACACACACACACACACACACACACACACACTGTAATTTCACAGTGATACCTACCTGTCCCAGAGTTTACAGACATTCCCATTGTTATTGTTGTAAATTACCCATCCTGCATCACACTTGGTAACATACCCTCATTAATACCAGTCTTTAATGTATCATTCTTCTAACTGCCTAGACAAGTGATCACAATACAAGACCTGTTACTCCATTACCTCCTTAATTTGAATGGAGTAGGTTTTACAAGGCCTCACTGCTGTCATCCAGTGTTCACCCTGGGAATGTCAGGACATCATGAGCATGGCCCCCATATGTTAGGGGCTACTACGTTCACTCCATAATGTCACGCACTGCAGTGTCCTATGTAACTATTGTTCAGTAGATGCAAGATCTGTTGCTCAATCAACTTATTATGTGGACAACAGTAATATATGGATACACTCCCTGGTGCTGTCTAATAATTCCCCAGTGCATCTGTAGTGCTGCATATGTGGGTAGTCATTCACCTTTCTGCTTATTGCAGTTTTAACTGTAAACCTGGTGTCTAGTTTCACTCCCAATGCATGTTCCATGCTGCAGACCTTATTATACTATCAGCTGTCCTGTGATTACATATCAGACAAGTATTTCTGGTGTCTCCTGTATCCATTTCCATGTACTGCATGATTCCAAAGGGAAGTACTGACGTATGAACAACCCCACAATCACACATGTGCATACATGGACACACACAGACACACACACACACACACACACACACACACACACACACACACACACACACACACACACACACACACACACACACAAACACATACACACGCACGCACACACATGCACACACATGCTACATGCATCAACACCCCTCCACTCCACCAGATTGTACTTACAGACAAAATAACCCCCCCTCACACACACACACACACACACACACACACACACACACACACACACACACACACACACACACATACACACACACACACACACCTACAGGTGAGGTTGCACAAAGATAGTACACACAGACCCCCCCCCCATTACCCATCTCTCAGCATGCATAACATATGGTACTCAACAGCATGCAGTGCAGCTACAGTCAATCCATGCTAACAACAGTATACATGTGTGTGATGCATGGGCTGTGTTAGTAGGTGATGCCCCTTCCCCTTGAAAACACTGCACCTCTGTACACATTATTGCTGTGCATCTGTTCTATACCCTGCACCATACCTCACAGCTGTACACACCATTGCTGAATGTGTATTAATGTGTAAGTCATGTCTGCTCTTATGCTCACAGCCCCTATGTGTTTGTCCGACACATACCTTGGATGATATGTGGACATATGTCATTTGTGAATGCCTGATGTCTGATTTACAGATCTCAACATCAGCGGTGCATGTATGACCAATACAGTACTATTACACTGACACCCGTCAAACCTTACCATGGCAATGGGGAGTGTACACACCCTTATTGATATGACGCACTCTTCCTTGATATGCTGTGGAACCACATCACTGCATATGTTAACATTACATGAGCCTGATATGTGACATATGTCCTGTACATTCAAATGCAGTGTCTAACAAATGTGTTAGGTGTGCTGATGATGACCGTGATGCATACACATTGTGGGTGGATATGTGTGCACGCCCTTATCGTGATGGTTTGTTGCACCTACTGTTATGTGTACTACAGCAGTCACTATTCCTGACAGGGGCATACTAGCATGGACCATCTGCATTTGACAGTATATGGTCAGTCTGCCCTATACATGTCCCCTAACCCTGCATGATTGCAAGGTCAAGTCATGTGCACATCCCTTGGAATTCACACACTGCCATCACTATTGCTGTGGATTCAGGGTTACATCTGCCACAGTTTCTGAACATGACTGTGTGCAGACACAGACATTCGTAGCATCCTTAGGATCCCTGCTGCAGTGCACTGGTGTGTCATGATGACACCCCTGCCCCATCTTCAGCCTTTTTGCAGATGCTTGGCAACTATGGCCTACACATGTGTCAGTTTGCAGTGTCCCAAATACCGAACACCACATGTACAGCCTAGTCCCAGCTAATGAATGGCAAACATACAGATGTACACTGGCACCGGCACAGTACATATGGGGATGGTGGGCCTGAGGTGGAGTGTGGCATTGGTTGAGCAGCACATGTATCTTACATGATATTCTCTGTAGGATTCCAATGTGGTCATGGTACACCAGTACACATTGCAATGCCTGAATTTTTGGAACCTCTTTTGTTATGCATACACTACCTGTAGAGAGGCCTGGCTGATGTTTGCTGTGGTACAACTGTCAGATCTTATTACCCTAACCCATAGGCCACACGCTTACAGAATCCAGACAATTGCTGACATGAGACATGCACAGTACTTGCTAGACATTCCTGCAAACCCCCCCCCCCTCAGTGTTGTGGCATGTTACTGGGCATGACCAGTTTGTGACATCATTTGTTATGGATGGCCATCTGTTTATTTCCTACATCATTCCTGTCCCATACATCCTTACCACATAAATGACTGTCTGCACAGTTTGCCATGGCATATGCAATGATGAAGTATGGCTACATGTCCAGCTCATGCATGCTACCTGCAGGGTATGGGGCCCATGCCATGTCATGTAAGACGTGTGTACGCCACACCTGCCCCTGTTGCAGGTAAGTGTGCACATCTGATGGCTAAATGTCTTGGACAGCAGACCAATACGTGATGTGACACTGGGGATGTGTACTTGCTGAAAGGTGCATATACATGACAAATTCATGCAGTAAGTACCTCAACAGCTGATTTCACTATATTTTATCTGGAGTGTGTGCACACATATGCTTCCAGTGTTTGTGAAGGTATGTATTCCACATATTTGCTGCCCTAACCTATGATTCCACATTACACACTCATTGCTCATGTTGCAACCACATTGCAGGTTTTAAAGCTTGTGGACCACTGTATTATGATATGCCGTAGTGTAGATCTGTAAGAGTTGCCATTGTAACACTGGTATACACACTGTTGTAGCACTGTGTAAGGGTGATGTTTCACACATGTCCCTACTGTAGGCCATTTGTCCAACCATTATGTTCATCCCTGTGGACACATTTTGCAATGACAGGATGTTAGTTATATTGGAGGTGTCTGACATATCCTTCAGATACACCATCATGGTCACCACTGTGATGCACTGCAGTTAACACCAACAATACGTGAACTTGTACTGCATGCATTATGGGTAGATGTGTTAGATGTGTGCATGGAACATACCATAGCCATTACATGACTGATGTATTGGCAAGCATGAACATAAACCATGCTCACCAGCTACAGGCCACTGCCTTGGTGGTATACCAGAGGGACCTACATAAGAGTGTAAGAGATGTGATGTCAGTAGCCTCAGCTGTGGCACTGGCACACAGTGAGTGCAGCATTACAGTACATCAACAGTACAAGTCCACAATTCTACAGCTTATGCACATCTGTTTATTACTACTAAGCAGCAACAGATTATATATATGTCAACTCACATACGCATGATCTACTTGTACAGATACAGATGGATACACAACAGTGGTCTTCTGATGTAGCCTGCAGCCTTATCTGCACACTTCTCGGCCAGTGTGTGGGTAACACCCACCTCCATTATGGTCTCCGCCAGTTGTTGCATGTGCGGGCGGGCAGGTGACACGGGGCTGGTGAGGAGCTCAACACGTGTCAGGGGGATGGGTGACATGACCGTCCTTGTTGTGAGGTGATCCCTGCTGCAGCACACCGGCAGGCATTGTGAAGCAGGTCACTGTAATGATGCCGGACCTGCTCATAACTGTGGTTATGCAGACCATCATTGACCTTGTGGACTACATCATTCCACAGGGCGGTCTGTTCCTGCTGCTCATGAGCTGTCCTTCCAAACAGCACCTGGTAATGCTGTACCAGGTGGTTGATGATGGCTTCATTTTCATCCACTGAATACACAGGTAACCTGCCATGTGACATCTGGCCTGAAAGACATAAAAATGGAAACAGGTCTGAGCAACTCATACAGCAAGGTTACCATAGTTCTTAATACACATCTCTGTCCCCCCCACCATATCTGTGACAACAAACTGTTCACACAAATCAGTAGGTATGGCTACAGCTTACTTACCCTTGGGACATTTATCTTATTGTACCATGATTTGTGCTATGTGTTTGTAGCCATGTTCCCTGTGGGGACACTATCATTGCTGGCCTGTTACAGACAATGTCAACTGCATGCCATTTTAAGGGCCACTATGGTTCCATATATGCATGTGGTCTGTTTGCTATGTGATTGCTGCACATCTGTCATTATGTGTTATGGGAATATCTATGCATGCTGTTGGACATGATCCGGGATTGTGTGGACTATTACTACCCACATATGTTCTTTAACAGTGATACAATAGCATGTTTAGGGAACAGTTGCCAGCAGAACCACCTCTCTCACCTCATCTGGTCATGTTACCAGACCACATCACATGCGGCACCCACTCTGGGGCCTCTTCATCTACTTGTCCTGCATTACCTTCAAGTGGAACCACCTCAGGGGATGGTGTGTCCCCCCCGGGAGCACACACATACATGCTCCAGTCACCCGAGGTCAAGTCCAGGGTCTGTTGCATAGAGAGCTTCACAGAGACTTGGGGGAATGTGCTACATCACCTTGAGGCTCTCAATACACAATAACAGGGTCCACATGCTGCTGTTGTGACTGGCAATGGCTGGAGGCCTTGTTCCCATTGTTTCCATATATGGGATCATGGGGCTTCCACATTGCAAATAACACCCATCATACAGGGTGTTTACCCGCCACATGTGTCATATACCACCTCTGTATGCGGTCCTCTCTATCTACCAACTCAACCCAACCCACCTGCATAAATATAACTGCTATCCTTCCCCAAGTTCCCGTTCGCACCTTCACAGACAAGGGCAATGTGGTCCCAACAAGGAGCTCACATGTCACATAACTGCCCATGTTGCACATATTTAATGCTGTATATGTATGTGTGTATTGATATATGTGATGTTCCCTCACACATAGTATGCAAATATGTGTGTGTGTGTTTGAATATTTGTAGACATACTCACCCATATATCAATATCTGTATCTATATATCTAGCTAAATATATATATATATATATATATATATATATATATATATATATATATAGATATATATATATATACATATAGATATATATACATACATACATATAGATATATATATATATATATTTATATATATATATACACATACATATATATATATATATATATATGTATACATACCAAGAAATGAACTTCGTGGCAATAACAGCATTCAAAGAATAGTAAATCACACCAACTCTTATAGTACTTTAGCGCTTTTGTCTTGTTTATTATCAAGACTTCTTCAGAAAGACATGTTTCATAACTGTTAGCAGTTCATTTCCACAATCTCTAACTCTCCTTCCTGCACAGCTGCTCTGTTCTCCCTTGCTACAACCCAGACAGGTGCCACATATGGAGACAGCCTAACATTATGGGGGTATATATATATATATATATATATATATATATATATATATATATATATATAGAGGGAGAGATTGCAGGTAAGCCTATTACACACCTACGTCATTTCAGCATGCTACATTACATGTTAACTTGAGTGTCCTGCAAGTGGCATTACCTCTTCCACCAGCTATTGGCCACAGTAATATATGATGGCTTACATCTTGTCAGTCAGTGCTGCCCTGCACAGCTGATGGGTATGGCCCACTACCCACATGGACAGACTCTATTGTCCATAGAAGTTGTTCAGCTGAACATCATTACAACAACACCTGATGGCACATATAAATCATTCTACATCATCTATCCCATTATTATGCCAAGTAGTACAGTCAATTACATGCATATATACTTCACATACCTGTTGTTGGAATGATGTCTGTTCTGGATCGTTTGCTTGCAAGTTTTTTTTTTCCTTTGCCTTCGCCTTCTGCCTACCTGTTTTCTTTCTTAGTTTGTTTGTTTTTTCTCTCTCTCTCTCTCTCTCTCACTCACTCACTCTCGCCAGTAAATGGATTGAGCGGCATTGAATAGATTACAGCATGGATTGTGCAGGTGATGCACATGATCAGGTGATGGCCTCTGCACCAATCAGTATCCTCCACTTGCTACCTGCTTGCAGCATGCTGTGTAGTACTTCCAATTACCACTGTCATGGCAACCCACTACTATAAATCCCTACATGAGGTGGGCGTGGTCCCTTTACCTTTCCTGTATGGTGGACATCCTTCCTATGTGGGGGCAGCAGTGTTACAGACAGCAGGTAGCAATACCTCTTACAAGAAGGCTTGCAGACTCAGGCCAGCTACATATTTGTATAAGGTTCCAGAAATACAGAGTGTGAGTAGTGTTGTTATATGCATTGTATAGCACCAGTGTTACAGGGTTTGTGTGCACATACTAAACATGGCAGTCTGTCTGCATAGCTCTCAACTGTGGGCCTATCCACATGATGACCAGAGGTGGGCCTGTTATGTTTTATCTGTCCACCACACAGGTCTTGTGTCAGATATATCACTGACAGGTGTGTGTTGAGTGGTATTGTACATGGCTACATCCATTTGTGTTTCTGACTTCGTATTCCTAACTAAGGGTATGTTGCAGACTATCCTGTAAGAACAGCAACTTGCTCATTGTATGACAACACTATTTCACATATGGGCCTGTGTTACAGCCTCTGTCCTCCACCTACATACCAGGCTTTGTCCATATGACATTCAGTCAGGGGTTGTTATGTAGTGGCCTGTGATTATGTCATGCTGCCATTCCTGCCATCATTCCACTGTTGTTGTGGCCCCCCACACATATTGTGGTCTTGAGTCCATATAAATCTGGGTTTCCGCTGCACAAAACATGTGTGCTTATCTGCAGTCCAGAGGCCAGTGTATGTAACAGTGTTATATACCCCTGTAAGTCAGTCTATGGGGGGTATACACAATAAATAACCTAGGCTGTTACAACATTTGAGGGATATCCGTAGTAAGCTGCCTTAAGTTATATGGTGGTACATTATCATACATTTCACCTTGGGAACATTGCTGGCCTACTGCCTACTGCCATATAGACTGTTCTGTTTGTCAGTGTGATTGTGATGTTTTCAGTTATGCATTGTTATGTAACAGATACATCCCATTGTGTCATCTTAAGTCTTTTCCCCTTAGGGATTGTGTACAGAGTGTAGTTACAGGTTGCTGGACTATACATCTGCATTACTTACTGTTGATTAATTGTTATCCTGTGGCCCAGTCTTTTTTTTACTGTTGTACTACTTGCAGGCGTTGGCCTGGACAGCAACATATGTTATGCTTTCAGATTACTGTATTAAATGATCTGCTTGAGAGTTGCATTGATCTGTTTGTATGTATTTCAAAGTCTAAATAGCTACATGACATGGCATATACAACTGTAATAGTACACAAAACTTTTTTATGTATGCAAACCTGTGTGTGGTGTCATATCCTTTGACTTCTCTGTGGGTATATGTTTCAAGCAACAATTGTCTTTTGTATGGGTGACTCATACACTGTCCATTTGATAAGGTGGCAACTGTAGGAATACTGGCTGTTCAGTATGGTGTGCACCCTCTAAATATGTAGCTTCTTATACATGCCTGTGTGTGTATATGTATCTTTGGAATGTTTATTGCTTCTACATTATACATTCCCTATGGTCAGAGTGTACTGCATGATATGTTATTGATACCATCCTGACATCATACAGGTGGGATGGATTACTGGTAACGTCTTGTGCCCATGTTGTGTTGGATCCTGGGTATGGGACTTGCAACAGTTAGCATTGCATTGCAGGGCAGATCTGTTTTGCTGTGGGAAGGGGTGATATCAATACTTACAAAACGTATTTAGCTTGGGCCCCCTCAGCTCCATTAATGGTGACTCTGGTCATATATGTATTTGTTATGTTCTCTTTTATATCTATAGATATATATCTGTATATAATACAAGTAATATATAAATATATATATATATATATATATATATATATATATATATATATATAAACACATATATGTAGACATACATATATATATATATATATATATATAGATATATGTATATATATAGATATATATATAAATATATATATATATATATATATATATATAGATATAGATATTTATATATATATATATGTGTGTCTGTGTGTGTGTGTGTGTGTATGTGTGTGTAGACATACATATGTATAGATTTATGCATGTGTGTGTGTGTGTGTGTGTATATATATATATATATATATATATATATATATATATATATATATATATATATATATCAATAGAAAACACACACACACACACACACACACACACACACACACACACACACACACACACACACATACATCTACATGTATGAATACATTTCCTGTACTGTTGACTGACTGTGTTGGATGATATGCTTGTGAAAACATCAAGATTATGTATGTCTGACAGGGCTTAGTGGTAAATCACTTTGGTTATGGTGTGCAGGGTCCTGGGTTCAACCCTTGCAGAGGCTGTTTATTTTGTTGCTGGGCAGTGATTAAGGCACTTTTAAGCAGTTGCAAGAGGGTTTGAGTGTAGGTAAACACTTCTAACATCTGGTTACAGTTTCTTATACTGATGTAGCTTCTCAATTGCTTAACCTGTGTAGGCATTGCTTACCCCCATGCAAACAGTCTTAAACCCGCTTACTGCTGCTTAAAAGTGCTTACTTCCACTTTCCCCTGTGCTAATTTCTTTAAAAGAAATGAAAAAGGGTTGATAGGATAGTGGTGAAAATGGGGCACAAAGAGACAAAGATGGTAGTTAATAGCTAGGGATGTGCAGAACGGGTTTAGGGAAGTTCTGTAGCTGCCCATTTCTTCTACAGCAACAGCTGTGCATATACACTGAATTTGGAGATAGATTTGGACACTCAAATCCCTGAGAGAACAGTGAGGACAACAATAATATGTTGTGAAGCCAATTAGACTAGATTACATTTATCCAGTGGTCATGTATGTGAAATGGACAGTTATGTATGGGGCGAGATTGTTTTTTTTGGGAACAGATTGCCCTTTTTTTATCAGGTGAGAGTGGGATGTTGGGGAAGTATAGTAGGTATATTTGGGGAGGTAGGTTGGGTAGGATAACAGACAAGAGAGACAAGACAGCATACAGGGGTGGTATATTACACGTGGGTAAACACCTTGATGGGGACTGGTGTTTGGAAATCGGAAGCCCATGAGCCCCTTAGTCGATACAGTGGGACTGAGGTTCCCACCCATGGGCAGTCACCACTGTACCTTCACAACCGCGAAGGTGGCTGCTGTGCTGGGGGCTGAGTAGGAGGGCCAGGCTGACCCTCTAGTTGTGACATGTGGCCCTCAAGCTGGCATAGCAGATCTCCAAACTCCCTGCAGAGCTCGCTATGCACCACACCCTGGACCTGGTGACAGGTGATAGTGTCCTGTCCCTGCCCACTCCCAGGTGGGGTGAGCCCCATCCCCTGAGGTGGTTCCACCCAAAGGTGGTGCAAGACCAGCGGACGGGGAGGTCCCGGAGTGGGCCCCAGACGTGCTGGTGCCTAGTGCCAGAGACATCTGAAGTGGGGCAGGTGGGTCCGCTGGGGCCGGCCTTTCCAAACGTGCTATGGTGTTCAAATTTACAACATATGTGGGTTAGTAATAGTCATCACATTCCAGAAGTAGGCATAAAAGCATACATAGATATTCCCATTAAATTAAAAGACTAGATATGGAACAGTTGCATAGCAAACAGAGCACATGCATATATGGAACTGGGATCCGTACAGATGCTCGACTATATCTTTCACCAAATCCCAAATTGGTGAGCATACTTGTGCCAAAGTGCTGTTCCTGTTAGGAAGTTCTGTAGCTGCCCATTTCTTCTACAGCAACAGCTGTGCATATACACTGAATTTGGAGATAGATTTGGACACTCAAATCCCTGAGAGAACAGTGAGGACAACAATAATATGTTGTGAAGCCAATTAGACTAGATTACATTTATCCAGTGGTCATGTATGTGAAATGGACAGTTATGTATGGGGCGAGATTGTTTTTTTTGGGAACAGATTGCCCTTTTTTTATCAGGTGAGAGTGGGATGTTGGGGAAGTATAGTAGGTATATTTGGGGAGGTAGGTTGGGTAGGATAACAGACAAGAGAGACAAGACAGCATACAGGGGTGGTATATTACACGTGGGTAAACACCTTGATGGGGACTGGTGTTTGGAAATCGGAAGCCCATGAGCCCTTAGTCGATACAGTGGGACTGAGGTTCCCACCCATGGGCAGTCACCACTGTACCTTCACAACCGCTAGGTGGCTGCTGTGCTGGGGGCTGAGTAGGAGGGCCAGGCTGACCCTCTAGTTGTGACATGTGGCCCTCAAGCTGGCATAGCAGATCTCCAAACTCCTGCAGAGAGCTCTCGCTATGCACCACACCCTGGACCTGGTGACAGGTGATAGTGTCCTGTCCCTGCCCACTCCCAGGTGGGGTGAGCCCCATCCCTGAGGTGGTTCCACCCAAAGGTGGTGCAAGACCAGCGGACGGGGAGGTCCCGGAGTGGGCCCCAGACGTGCTGGTGCCTAGTGCCAGAGACATCTGAAGTGGGGCAGGTGGGTCCGCTGGGGCCGGCCTTTCCAAACGTGCTATGGTGTTCAAATTTACAACATATGTGGGTTAGTAATAGTCATCACATTCCAGAAGTAGGCATAAAAGCATACATAGATATTCCCATTAAATTAAAAGACTAGATATGGAACAGTTGCATAGCAAACAGAGCACATGCATATATGGAACTGGGATCCGTACAGATGCTCGACTATATCTTTCACCAAATCCCAAATTGGTGAGCATACTTGTGCCAAAGTGCTGTTCACTGAAGCAGCACTTTCGCGTAAGTATGCTTGTTGTTCCGGTCATACTACAGTGCAGTAAGAGAAAATTCCCTTTTCTCAACTGTAGTTTGACCTCGGAGTGAGAATATTAAAGTAGGGGGCATGGGGGGGCACAGCCCCACATGGGGGTGCAGGGGGGATTGCACCCTTGCATTCAAGTAGATGTTGTGGGTTTTTTTTGTTTTTTTAACATACTTTAATGAAAGCGCTTTTTCGATGAAAGTGCTTTAGTTAAAGTGTGTTCGGTGGTAATGGATTCAGGCTTTTGATCTTTCGATCAAAAGTCCTAGATCCATGGACCCACACCATTACTACAGCATGCAGGTACATTGATAGCAGCATGTCAGCAATGTGGGTGTATTTCAACATAGCACATGCACAGGAACACATTTAAGTATTTGTGAACCAACAAACAAAGGGAAACATGCTCTAAAAGTCCAAAATTTTAATAGCAGGCAACAAAAAAAAAATTTAATAGAAGTCCAGTACCAAAAATCCATGTAATAATGTTAAGCACTTTTCGTTAGGCAAACAGTCTCCTAACTTCATCAGACAATGACAGCCTGGACACAAAAGCATGTTTAAGTACTTTATCAAGTGCCTAATTGATGCACTTAATCTTGCTCACATAATTAAAGGCATACTACTAACGCTAGTAAACTTACTGATGTTCAGGTTAAATAAGATATAACTCTTTTATGAGTTTACAGTTATATAAATTCACTTAATAATAACAAGATGTGTACATCCCACCCAGTTAAATATTGACAGTTGTAGTTTAAGTTAAAAAGCTGTCACACTTTAAAAAAATATATATATATATCTATATATATATATATATATATATATATATATATATATATATGTGTGTGTGTGTGTGTGTGTGTGTGTGTATATATATATATATATATATATATATATATATATATATATATATATATATATATATATATGTCTGTATATATATATATATATATATATATATATATATATATATATATATATGAGAAAAATATGTATATACAAAAGTCCTAAAATATACACTAATCAGAAAGGTTTTAAGAAAATGATAGTATTATTAAAGTTATTGGTAGTTTTAATATAAAGCCAACCATAGCATGTTATGAATCTTATCTCATGAGGCTCTTAAGTTTTAAGACACATAAAATGGAACTCATTTCATTAAGCCCCGGTGTATGGCATAAATTAAGTCTTAGCTGCCAGAAAAGTTAAGGTTTCTCTAGTCTAAGAGTGGGTGCCCCCCCCCTGGCATCTGTATCTATTGAGTCGATAACCCTGAACTTAAAAGCATGGTTTGGGTATTCGATACAATGTTTAGCCAAAGGGCTCTCCATTTTTCCTCTAGTAATGTAGTAGATGTGTTCATAAATACTCTCCTTGAATTTGCGATCTGTCTTCCCTACATAAAAGCCAGGGCAACACTGGCACTCGGCTAGGTAGCCTATAGCCTTTGAGTTACTGTTAAACTTGTTCTTTAGGAAATAATCATGTCCCCTAATAGTACATTTTGACCCTCTGATAACATGTCTACAATGGTTATATGCTTCACACTTAAATGTCCCTGGGAAACCTCTAATGGTTCTAGTGCTTCTTTCAGCGAGGTTTTTTAAGTTCTTTCTTTTCCTCCAGGTGACAAGGGGTTTATCCCCTAGTTTACTTTGTATGTCTCTATCAGATGTTAACAACTGCCAATTCTTTCTCAATATTGTTTTCAAAGCTACAAAGTCTAGTGAAAATGTAGTCACGAAACTCAAAGAGTATTGCACACTTTGCGGGCCAACACCATTTATGGCTTCAGGGCCCCCTTTTTCAACCTCTCCTGTGGTAGCAGTTTGTATCCTATGAGATGTAATAGTTACTTGAGATAGTATAGGTTTAAAGTGGCCAGGAGCACATTTTCTACTGACCTCCCCTATAAGGCCTATAATCAAGTCGTTGGGGTACCCTCTTTTGAGAAACATAGACTTTAAGAGTTCACATTCCTTAAAGAAATGATGGTCCTCCATTGTCATCCTGGCCACTCGTACTAGTTGGCCTTTTACGACACTTTCCTTATGGTATATAAGGTGGAAACTAGTGTAATGTAAAAGTGAGTAGTATTATTAAAGTTATTGGTAGTTTTAATATAAAGCCAACCATAGCATGTTATGAATCTTATCTCATGAGGCTCTTAAGTTTTAAGACACATAAAATGGAACTCATTTCATTAAGCCCCGGTGTATGGCATAAATTAAGTCTTAGCTGCCAGAAAAGTTAAGGTTTCTCTAGTCTAAGAGTGGGTGCCCCCCCCCCCTGGCATCTGTATCTATTGAGTCGATAACCCTGAACTTAAAAGCATGGTTTGGGTATTCGATACAATGTTTAGCCAAAGGGCTCTCCATTTTTCCTCTAGTAATGTAGTAGATGTGTTCATAAATACTCTCCTTGAATTTGCGATCTGTCTTCCCTACATAAAAGCCAGGGCAACACTGGCACTCGGCTAGGTAGCCTATAGCCTTTGAGTTACTGTTAAACTTGTTCTTTAGGAAATAATCATGTCCCCTAATAGTACATTTTGACCCTGTGATAACATGTTTACAATGGTTATATGCTTCACACTTAAATGTCCCTGGGAAACCTCTAATGGTTCTAGTGCTTCTTTCAGCGAGGTTTTTTAAGTTCTTTCTTTTCCTCCAGGTGACAAGGGGTTTATCCCCTAGTTTACTTTGTATGTCTCTATCAGATGTTAACAACTGCCAATTCTTTCTCAATATTGTTTTCAAAGCTACAAAGTCTAGTGAAAATGTAGTCACGAAACTCAAAGAGTATTGCACACTTTGCGGGCCAACACCATTTATGGCTTCAGGGCCCCCTTTTTCAACCTCTCCTGTGGTAGCAGTTTGTATCCTATGAGATGTAATAGTTACTTGAGATAGGATAGGTTTAAAGTGGCCAGGAGCACATTTTCTACTGACCTCCCCTATAAGGCCTATAATCAAGTCGTTGGGGTACCCTCTTTTGAGAAACATAGACTTTAAGAGTTCACATTCCTTAAAGAAATGATGGTCCTCCATTGTCATCCTGGCCACTCGTACTAGTTGGCCTTTTACGACACTTTCCTTATGGTATATAAGGTGGAAACTAGTGTAATGTAAAAGTGAGTTTGAATAGGTGCTCTTCCGGAAAATACGTGCAAAGTATTTTTCCGGAGTTTGTCTTTTGTTAGTTCAACATCCAAAAAAGTCATAGTGTCTGTGTGGAAATTACTAGAGAATTTAAGAAAGGTAGTGGACTTGTTAAAACATTCTAATATTCTGGAAGATAGGTCAGGGCCACCTTTGATGATCATGAAGATATCATCTAAAAAATGAGTGTAAAAATAAATGCTCTCATTAAGTTCAAAATTTTCAAAAAATGGTTTACTTTTCCCATTTAGCCATAACTAAATTAGCAAGGCTAGTTCCACAGGGGGATCCCATAGCTACCCCTGTCTGCTGTCTAAAATATTCTTTTTAGAACATAATGTAGTTATTAGACAGTATGATACCCAATAGTTCCTCTACCAGTCTCAGTTCTGTGTGTTCTGCCCCCTTTGATCTCATGTGGTCAGTTACCCATTCCATCCCCAGATCTTGTGGAATCACCACATATAAATCACACATATCTACTGTTAAACAAAACTCATCATTATAGTCCAATGTATTTATACTCGCCAAAAATGACCAAGAGTTTTTGCAGATTTGTGGTTCTAAGGACACGTATTTCTTCAAAATGTCGTCAGTTACCTTAGCACAAGAATAGGTGATTGATTGTCTAGCATCTACCAAAGGTTGCATAGGAGGATGTCCTTGGTTCTTATGGATTTTAGGCATTCCAAAAAGTACGGGAAGTCTAGGTGATAGTACTGACAAATTATACATTTTCTCATTAATTAGTGAGTCCATGAACATATTGTTCAACAACATTCTAATGCGGTTATATGCTAGGTTCAATTCGTTCAGACTCACTTTGGTGTAAGCATCCCTTTCGAGTATTCTCGCCATTCTTTCTTTGTAATCCATATTGTGCATAATAACCAGTCCAACTCCTTTGTCTGGTTTCATTAGGCAAACTGGTAATAGTCTTTAGTTGCTGAGAGCCTCACGTTCATCTTTATTTAAGTTGGCTGTTGGTCCTTACCTTATGTGTGTGGTTCATAAAAGCCCTAAAATCCATTTCTCACATTTTTTCAAATAAAAAAATGGATGGATGTAATGGGGGGTTAAAAGTACTGGAAATACACAGATCTGAGTCCCCATTATGTTTCCCATTCCCCAAAATCAATTGTAAGTTGAGTTTCCTGTTGTAAAGTTTGAAATCCAACAATAAAGCACCTATATTGGTAGTATGTGTTGGGATAAATGTAAATCCCTTAGCAAAAATTTCAACCAGTAAGGGGTCAACTGGATATTCTGTAAAATTATAAATTTTAAAATCCCCATTTTTGTTCGTTATAATTTTACTAATAGAGTTACTTACTCTCTCACTTTGGTAGAAAGTCACCTCTTGTTCTTGTTGTTGTTTTTCCTCCGTGTATTGTAGTTTCTCTGTTGGTTGGTGGTTGGCTTGTTCGAACACTGCCCTTGGTGGCTCAAGGAGTTTTTTGGAAGGTTTTTGGAATTGGCACCAAACGTCTGAGTGTCATTGTCATCTTTATCCCGGTCAGAAAAATAATTATTCTGGTAGTCTTCATTCAAGTTTTCCATCCTTTGGACACTGGTTCCTGGTGTAGCCTCTGTTTGGTTGCAGTTAACGTTACCAGGCATAGCCCTTGTAGCATTGAAACCTCTAGTAACATTCCACGCTTGTGAAGGGGGCGGGTCTTGGTAAGCCATTCAGTTGGCATAGTCCCTCCGGTCTCTTTTTTTTAAATTTTAATCTCCCTTGTATTTAGTAGCAGGTTATTAATGCTCGTAAAAGTTGTGCTATACTCAAATTGGTACCTTTGAAAGTCAAAGTCTCTCCTAATGTCATCATCAAGTGCATTGACTTCCTTTAACAAATCATTGATGTGTGCTTGGTAGTGTTTGGACATAATTTTTAGTAGTTCTTGTCCCTGGGTATTAAAAAATAAGACAAGTTCTGTGTGAATAGCAGAGCCCTTCACTAGACCTGTGGGATATTGCCAAAACCATAAACCTTTTGGTACAATGTTTTCTTTAAGACACTCCTTAAAATAATTAACCTCAAACTGCAGATGTAATGGGATCCTATCTCGCCTACATTCATGACAGATGGGTTCGGAGCCGATCCATCGGCTCCGACTCGGCAACTAATATACTAGCACGAAGTCTCTCATTGGCTGGGCTACTCCCTATCCCAGGATGCACTACACCTGCTTCCCCAGATCTCGTTTGCCGCTTAACAAGCTAGACGTGGTCTCGACTTGGCTGGAGCTAAGTGGTTCTTTTTATCTTATTGGTCCTTGACCTAGGGAATTTTTTGTCTATATTCACCAAACAGCTGTTTTAACAGCTATTGCTTTCTATTTCTTAAGTTTTTGTTGGAGTGCTTGAGTGTTTCCAAAGTTTGATTTATTCTGTCGGGCAAGGCCCGTTTAAGTTAGAGGGCCTTTGCCCTACCTTTGTGTGCTATTAGGTTTAATTAACTTTTGGTTAGTTGTTTTTCGGGCAAAGCCCATTTAAATTAGAGGGCTTTGGGCCGTTTAACTGTTTTCTAATTGTTGTGAGGTAAACTTTCACGGTACTTTCGGCGCCAGTGTGTCTCGCGCTTTTCAGTTGGCGCTTTTTTGTGTAGTGCTATACTTGTTGAGTAAGATTTCCATAGAGTTTTTTTACTTGTTGTGGCTTGTATCATGTCTAAGGAACACAAGTCAGGTTTTAAAAAATGCACTCGGTGCAATTACAAGATGTCCATTACAGACAGTCATTCAGTCTGTGTTTATTGTTTGGGGCCGAAACATCTGCAAGAGACTTGTAGCGTCTGTCATGCGTTCTCCACTAGAGTTCTTCAAGAACGCAAGAACAAGTTGATATTGAAAGGGCTTATTAAACCTTCTTTTGAGGAAGCCTTAGATCCACCTGTTGCTTCCAAAAAGAAAAGATCATCGGCTCCGACAAGTCCGTCGGAGCCGACTTCTAATAAGACAAAATTGACCTCTTCTTCCTCGGCTCCACTGACTTCGGGGCCGAGGGTCGAAGGGTCTGCCTCGATACCTCCTACCTCGGCTCCATTGCTTTCGGAGCCGCAAGTGGGAGTATCGAGAGGTGAATCACCTCCATCGGTTCCAATGGCTTCGGAGCCGGTGGAAGTGTGCAGCTCAGACTCTTCCCCCTCGGCTCCGAAGAAGGCTCCTTCGGTGACGATGGTGGTCCATGCTGTGGTGGAGTCGGCGCCGATAGCATTGGAGCCGTTTCGGAGCCGGTCCCCTTCTCTCTCGGAGACGAGAGGAAAGTCTTCTCGATTGTCTACCTCCTCTAAATCCTCGAGACTTTCAGATTCGGACCTGGATAGGGTTTTACAGAGGCTATTCCAATCTCCAGTGTTTACTAAAATGGTCTCGGCTCCAGCACAGTTTGCTTCGGAGCCGATCCCTCCTCCAACACATTTGATTCCTCCTCCAACCTCTTTGGAGCCGTTGGAGCCGGTGGTGGTGGAGCAATGTGGAGCCATACGGTCGGAGCAGAGACCCCTTAAAGGCCTCTCGGTTCCGACTGTGCTTCCTACCCTGTCCTCCGGTTCAGGGTTTGGCACTGCGACTTCTTCAGCCGGAGCCAAAGGGAACACTTTAGGTTTGGGTGCTTCGGTACCTAGTCTTCCTCTTGGAGCATCGGCTGCTGGAATTCCTGGTGCCATCGTGGCCTCTAGACCAGTGACCTCCTTGGATTCTGGAGGCCCGGCCTTTGAGGTCATGAGGAGCGCGCTAGCCATGTCTTTGCCAGTTCAACAAGATTCTACCTCACCGTCCCTAGAATTGGAGACTGGTGCCTCTGTTGTGTTGCAGCCCCCCGGCAGCGGGGCCCCAGGGCCTGAGGATACCCCCATCGGCGGTTCCCTTCTTCCGGGTGGTCCGTCCGAATCTGCTTCGGACGAACCACCAAGGAAGAAACTGTGTAAGAGGAAGCACGTAGACTCCCAAGATGAGTCTGTTACATCTGATACTGACCTCGATGACGCAGAAGGGTCTCCCAAATCATCTTCGGATGATATCTCCTTCTCAGACATCTTGGAGATTCTGAGACAGAGAGGTGACTGGCAAGCCAAAACCCCTTCAGCTGAGGAGTCAGTCTTCCTCAAGGCCTTTGGGGCCCAGCCTTCCGCCTCCTGGGTGTCTCCGCCCTTTGATGAACTCCTTGATTTGGTTTCTCGAAGGGCGTGTGAACACCCTGATTCTGTGGAACCGGTGCCTGCGAGGCCCAATAAATTTTTGTCAGCCCCCCCCCAGAAGGAGTTTCTCACAAAGGGTGTGCCTGTAGATGCTTTGGTGGTGGCTTCTGCCACACAGCAGGACGTGGCAGAGGCTTCGACGTCTATTCATCCTCCTAATAAGGATTCTAGGAGCATGGATAGGTACGGGAAGCGTACCCTCTCTTCAGCGGCCTTTGCCTTACGGTCGCTGAACTACTTATGTCATTTTACGAGGCTCCAAAGGGATCTTCTCAAAGAGCTAAATGACTCTCTTGTTGGTAACCTACCTGAGGCGCTGGCCCCGACTGTTGGCGCACAGATGACTACCCTCTTTTCTATTGTTAACTCGTCCATGAGGCTCATTTCATATGCAGCCGAAGGGGTGAGTAGAGCAGCGGGAACAGGTGTTGCTCTCAGGAGACAAGCCTGGTTACGCTTGTGTTCGTTCACGGAGGCCTTCAAGTCTTCCTTCGCCGACGCCCCCTTTGATGGGTCATCTTTGTTTGGACCCAAGGTGAAGGACACACTAACTCGGTGCGAGCAGGAGGGCAAGACTTTGACTGCCGTTGGGGCCCGATTTTCCGCTCCTTCTAGGCCTTACCCCAAGGCTGGGAGAGGAGGGAAAATGTGGTTTAGAAAATCTCAGAAGTCTTTCCCTACTCCACCCAGTGATTCCCCCTCCAGAGGCAGGGGGGGGGATTTTGGAAGACGCCGCCCCAGAGGTGGCAGAGGCCCCCATAACTCTGGAGACCGCGATTCCTTTCGTGGTTCTTCATACAACCAGCGTTCCTGAGTTGTTGCCCGACTGTGCAACTCCGGAGCCAGTCGGGGTCGCTTTGCGGCGCACCCACAAGCTTGGGAATCCATAACAAGCGATCAGTGGGTGCTTCGCATTATTACCGGAGGATATATCATCCCCTTCAACAAACCCCCCCTTTCTTTAAGGGAAATCCCGGACGTACCACCCAGTCAGCGGGATCAGGCAGCATTAGAGGTTTCAAAGCTGCTAGAAAAAAGAGCCATCCAGCCTGTCCCCATCGACCAGATTGGATCAGGAACTTACTCAAAATTATTTTTGGTACCAAAAAAGACAGGGGACTTCAGGCCCATTTTGGACCTCAGTTCATTGAATCGTTTCATAAAGAAGTCCAAATTCCGAATGGTCACTCTTCAATCTATTCTTCCTTTGCTGGAAAAAGATGCATGGATGTGCTCCATAGATCTCCAGGACGCTTACTATCACATTCCCATAGCTCAAGAGTCCAGGAGACATTTACGCTTCTGCCTCGGAGTCAGTCATTTCCAATTCTGAGCACTGCCCTTTGGTCTCACCACAGCCCCCAGGGTGTTCACCAAGTGTTTGACAGTGGTAACTGCTCACCTGAGAAGTCTGGGATTCCAGGTGTTTCCTTATCTAGACGACTGGCTCCTTACTGCCACCTCCGAGCATCTACTACTCCAAGCGCTCAGAGCCACGTTCACCTTGGGCCGTTTCTTGGGGATCACGTTCAATTTGCAAAAATCTGTACTACAGCCATCTCAGCGTATTACTTTCATAGGCGCAGACTTAGACACAAAAAGAATGCGCGCCTTTTTACCGGCAGCAAGAATTCAGGTCTTACAAGATCAAGTCAAATCCTGTCTCCCCTACAAAGAGCCCCGGCCCATCGGATCCTACAACTGTTGGGCTCGATGGCATCGACCATACTTTTAGTTCCCTTGGCCAGACTTCACATGCAAATTTTACAATGGCTACTGTCGGTTCAATGGTCTTATCAGGAACTTCCCTTGAACCACTTAATCATAATCACGGAAAGTTGCCGTCGAGATCTGCATTGGTGGCTTCTCCAATCAAATCTCGACCAGGGGCGACCCTTTATACCACAACGTCCCGTTGCCACTGTGACTACGGATGCCTCCCAGGTAGGGTGGGGGGGGTCATTACCTGGACAGGTCGGTCCAAGGCACATGGCAGATCCAGGAAACGCATTTGCATATCAATGTCCTGGAGATGAGAGCGGTACTATTGGTACTCCAAGCTCTCCATCACGCACTCCCACAGGGCCCGATTGCTATCCTATCCGACAACATGTCGGTGGTATGGTACATAAACAAGCAAGGTGGAACCAGGTCTTACCCACTATGCAGAGAAGCCATGAGACTTTGGCACTGGGCGGTAGCTACCAACCGCTTTCTAATGGCAACGCACATACCGGGGAAGTCCAATGTGATTGCGGACAGATTAAGCAGGATCATTCTTTTACCCCACGAGTGGTCCCTCAACCAGGGTATAGCTGCGAAAATCTTCGACAGATGGGGTCATCCTTGCTGCGACCTGTTTGCCAGCCCTCACAATGCGAAATGCAGAGAGTTCTTCACACTGTTCCCTTCTCAGGGACAGATTCCCAGGGACGCTCTGACTCACATTTGGCCCCGGTCTTCTCGCCTTCCTCCATTTCCCCCTTACCGAGGGGGGGACAGAAGGGCATTTACATGGAGGGAGAGATGAGTTTGTTTGCCCGCACTGGCCTCGTCAAGTTTGGTTTCCTTTCCTACAGAGGCATGCGATAGAAGGTCCATGGTTTCTGGATCCGGTGCCAGACCTGTTGACTCATCAGTCAGAATGGCTTCATCCGTCTCTCAGGTCCCTGAAGTTGGCAGCATGGTTACTCCACTTCCATCCTTAGTCCGAGACAATGCTCTTTCGCCGGACGTGGTCCACATACTGTCTTCTTCTCATAAACCTTCCACCATCAAACTTTATTCCAGTAAATGGAAAAGGTTTGCCTTCTGGGCTCAAGAACGGGGTATAGATCCTCTCACTGCACCAGTATCGGAGGTTCTGAATTTTCTGGCCTCCCTTTTTCAGTCGGGCTCTTCAGTTTCTACCATTAAGGTTCAGCTAGCGGCCATTTCTAATTTTCATGCTTCATTTGAACCTTCATTGATGTCTCACAAACTTTGTAAGGCTTTCCTTAAAGGGGCTTGGCTCCTTAGGCCTCCTTTATCTCATCCTGTTCCCCCTTGGGATTTGAATATGGTTCTTGCTGCCCTAACTGCCCGTCCTTTCGAACCAGCTGCTACCTGTGATTTAAAATTTCTGTCTTGGAAAATGGCCTTTTTAGTAGCCATAACGTCTGCCAGGCGAGTTTCAGAACTTCAAGCTCTTTGTTCTGATCCTCCCTATTTGATTTTTCACAAGCATAGAGTTTCATTGAAATTAAACCCTGCATTTATACCAAAAGTGGCCTCCTCTTTCTGTATTCAACAAACTATAGAACTCCCTGTCTTTTTTCCAGATTTCTCTAATAACGCAGAATATACTTTGCATCAATTGGACGTACATAGACAACTGCGTTTTTATTTGAATAGAACCGCTCAAACGCGGAAATCTAATCAATTGTTTGTTTCCTTTGCAACGAACAAATTGGGTCAACCAGTAACAAAAACCTCCATATCTAAATGGATTAAAGATTGTATCATTATTATTTATTCACAGGCTAACAAAGACCTACCCTTTCCAGTCAAGGCTCATTCTACCAGGGCAATGGCTACTTCCGTAGCTTTTCACTCCAAGTTATCAATAGATGATATTTGTGCTGCAGCAACCTGGACTTCTCCGCACACTTTCATTTCTCATTACAAATTGGATGTGG
>NC_056746.1:848196180-848211180 GCF_019279795.1 Protopterus annectens | reverse complement strand
TGACATAGTTAGATGTGGCTGCTGCTTTACCGGATATTACATGTACCCTGTTACACTCTTCTGCCTAATGGCTACCTGAGCCTTGCAGTACCAGCACAACACTGTTGTACTAATGGGTTGATAAGCATGGGATACGCACAGAGATCTGGCAAGTGTGTGTATGTGTGTATATCTGTAGGGTACAGTATTCCAAGGCCACATACTCCTATTACAATATGCATTGCCACACAGTATTATGGATACTGATGTTGCTGCCCATAGGAGAGGCATGACAATGCATCACCCTACTATGCCTGTGGCATGTGCATTAGATGCATATCCCCATAGTACCACTGTTGGGATGGAAAATGGATTGTATGATAGTACTGATCAATGTGTGATGGTGGGTATGTCAGAGTGTCATCATGGGTTCCAGTGTGTACAATATCTACAGTGGGGTGTGGATGCTGTATACACTGTCATTACACCATGGTACCCCCAGTACATATCCCATGTACCACTGTACAGTCACCACTGTCACCATCAACCATACAGGTAACTGATAACACAATCCAGCCCAGTTATGCATGTGTTGTGTGCAGCCTACCTGTAAAACATTGGACACAATGATAAGTTAGTTAGAACTGATAGGCCCAGGTTTCTCGCATGCGTGTCTGCCAGTTATGTGTTTGTTAATGTGTATATGATGAAATGTCACACTATGTATTGTCCATATACAACCATTACATCCCCCATTACCATACTGTACATGCCTGGGGTTGTTCTGCATGTAACATGTAACCTGGGACACACTTCATCCTAATTACTGTGTGGTGTGTGCAATGAAAGCCACACACATCAGTAGCACTACATACCTAGGTAGGGGTCTAGTCCCAGTGTTGCCAAGTAAGTGTGTGCGTGTATGTGGAGGGATCTACTTCAGGTTGCTGATCATACATGTCCCAAGGGGTCCCCTGTCCATGTGGCGCAGACAGTAACTGTTATACAGACCTGTGACATGTGTTCAACTGTACCCAGGATATGTCACAGCCATGGTGTCACCACAGTGCCATACCCCTTGTGAGATATGACTGCAGACCATCCTCCTGCTGACACATGTACAAATGGATAACATTATGGAGACCACAATCACTCAGTGTTACTAACCATTATAATGCATCATGGCTGGACAGCTACACTACCTGACATGTAAGCATTAAACATTACTGCTGACATGTTAAACAGTAGTACATTCATACACTGTAGTACAGTCACCGTGTGCATCAGAACCATATTAGCCTTTCCCTGCTTCAATGTTCCGGATAACAAGGTTGTGGTGCAGGTATCAGCATATGCACAGGGTGTGTTGTTGGTTTGCCAGAGACTGAGGGTGGGCTATACATTTGTTTAGCTGTTTAAAACTTTCATTTAAAGGCTCACTGCTGCTTTTCAGCTGTGAGTAACATTTATGCAGTTTGTTCTAAGTAGTGGGGATATTTGTAGCATTTCCATATTCAGGCTTGTATTTGGGCCTAGTGTTTGTGGAGGCTGTGTGTCTGAGCACATAATTCAGGGACATCTCGTTTTAGCCAAAGCCATCAGGCATTTCAGTGAGAGAGAATTGTTTGAGGTCATTGGCTGACTCAGGTCTCCTGGACTACAGCTTAGACTAAGCACCTCATTGGTTCTTTTGAGATTTCTTTCTTAAAAGCTGTCTCAGGTTTCAACTTTCTGTTACCTAAGAAGCTCAGTTGTGAGTGTTCTGCCATTTTACAGTGAGCTAATCGAAGGAAGGACACTCAGCAAACTCGGAGCTATAATATATAACATTAAGTATCCTGTTTTTTGTTTATTTTGTTCTTTATTTCTTTGTTGTTTATAGCACTTTGTGTACTGTGTATTTTTTCTAGCTAGTTTCACTGTGCGTGAGGTATTAACTGGAAATTGTCCACTCTTATTACGCATCTGTTGGGTTGTTTGTTTATGATAACTTGTTGCAGTTAAACTCTTTTTTTGAGTGGCTCCTTTAGCTGTTTAAAACTTTTATTTAAAGGCTCACTGCTGCTTTTCAGCTGTGAGTAACATTTCTGCAGTTGGTATAGTGTTTTTATAGTTGGTGGTTTTGCAGTTGCCCGCCCCTAGTGTAAATTTGATCTGGGACCCTCCTCCCAGTCTAGTGTCATTACCTCATTCTACCCAGTACAGGGAGAGCATTTGAGAAGGCCAATCAGCTTAGTTTCTGCTACTCCTTTCACTCTTTCCACAAAAATTACTCCTTTCTCTCTTTCCACAAAAAAAAAAAAAAAATATCTGCTTTTACTGTATTTGTGTTTTTTCCTACTTTATTTTGCTTTTGCGTCATCTTAAAAGTACTCAGTTGTATTTATTACTGCTTGGTGTAACTCATTCTAAGCCTTTTAGTTTAAGCACCTGGGCTTCAGACCAGTTTTACATTAAGAAAGTTTGTGGTCTGCACTGTAATGGCAGAACAGGTAGCTTACATCCTTCTAAGTTGGGAACTGCTGATTGAGGGCTCAGTGTCTGTTATTCTAAAAGTGTATTAATTCTGATTTAAGCACTTGGGCTTGAGGCCAGTTATTTTACATTAAGAGGGTTCGTGTTCTGCACTCTTGTGGGAGGAGAGGCTGGACACTGTCCTTCTGAGCTGGGAATTTCTGGTTAAAGGCTTATAGTGCCTGCATATTTGAACTGCTTCTTACTGAAATTGGTACACCTTGTTTGCTGTAGCATAGACTAGATCCAGGCCTGCTGAATCTAGCTTTGTTTGTATAACTTCAGCACTAATCCAGGCATTCTTTAAAGTATTCAGTTGTATTTATTACTGCTGGTAGTAACTTGATTAAAGTGTAGCTATCATTTCTAAGTCTTTTGGATTAAGCACTTGGGCTTCAGACCAGTTGTTTTACATTAGGAAGATTTGTGGCCTGCACTGTGGTGGCAGGACAGGTAGCTGCTGATTGAGAGCTCAGTGTCTGTTATTCTAAAAGTGTATTAGTTCTGGTCTAAGCACTTGGGCTTCAGGCCAGTTATTTTACGTTAAGAAGGATTGCGGTCTGCACTCTTGTGGGAAGAGAGGCTGGACTCTGCCCTTCTGAGCAGGGAATTTCTGGTTAAAGGCTTATAGTGCCTGCATATTCTAACTGTTTCTTACTGAAATTGGTACACCTTGTTTGTTGTAGCATAGACTAGATCCAGGCCTGCTGAATCTAGCTTTGTTTGTATGCTTGTTGTTTGTTTATTTCCCTGAAATGCTAATTCCAACTAAAACGCGGCCTTTTAGCATTTCTATGGATCCATAGTGATATCTGCATTGCTTACTGTACTTATTTCCTTGTTTCACTTGAAAGAAAGTTACTGTTTGTTGTTTTTGCATTTAAGTTACCTGTAACACATTGCATTTAAGTTACCTGGCACTTGCTCACTAAAGCAATTATATAAGTCAGCTCTAAAAAATTAAAAGCACTACACCCTCACCAACTCCCCTTGAGTACCTTGTTCCCCATTGGCCCTTTTTTTCAATTATAAAGGAATTCCCAATATTATTCTAGCATGTCCAAAGGTCAGTTGTCAATCTCCTCTCCGGTCCAGCTGGTGAATCTGGGAATCTTGAGGCAATGTTACAACTGCCTCATGTACACAGACAACCCTCTCCTCCTCCCAACAAATTCCAACACATGTGAGAGATGCAACCATATAGCCAAACTGGAGGCTAAGCTCTCTCAACTCAGTACTGGCGTAACCAGACAGGAGGAGAAGGAAACCACACTCACTACAATTCCAGTCTCACACAGACCTACCACGACAACAAACCAAACACATAAACACACAAAAACATACTCGGAGGCTCTAAATAAAAATCTGCCTAAGCAGCAGAGACCTCCAAAGCAGACACCCAAGCAACTGCTACCCCAAAATAAAACACATGCAACACATAGCTCACAATGCCAGTGTGCTGAACAGTCACAGCCCTTAAGGCTAAACAACACACCTGATACACTTGTAATAGGTGACTCTATCGTCAGGCACACTGACGTCCCACTCACCAGGCTGAACAAGGAGAAGGTCACGGTGAGCTGCCTGTCGGGTGCTAGGATCCGCCACATAACACAAGCACTCAGGTCACTCCAAGGCAAGTACAAATATGACTCAGACATTGTCCATGCTGGTGTGAATGACCTGAGACGTACCTCCCTGGACTACATGAAAAGAGACATAGAGGAGCTCTCTGAGCATGTAGCCCAGGCCGGTATGACCCTGACCTTGAGTAGCATCTTACCCTCACCAAGAATGATGCCACAATATGAAGACAAGATGATCAATTTCAACAATTGGCTTAAGTGTTGGTGTCATTCAAAGGGGATCCAATGCCTGTCAGCCTGGGATGACATGCACGACAAGCCACGATGCTTCACTAGGGACGGCTTGCACCTGTCACCCCTGGGCTTTCGGATATTGGCAAAGGCTCTTGCTACCCCCATAATGCCTTTTTTAGGCAAGGCTCAAAAGACAAACCCACCTCCATAGGTATCACAAGGGATAAGAAACTAAGAGTAATGCTACTCAACACCAGAAGTCTAAACCTCAAGATGCACTCGAAACTCTCCTTAGCATGGAGAACATCGATATCTGTGCAGTAACATAAACCTGGTTCAAGGCTCCCGAGAGCACCCCAGCACTACCAGGTTATACCTCATACCATGCTTTTCGGCCCCAAAACTTGGACCAAACCACAAAAGGAGGGGGAGTATCAATATTCGTCAAAGATACCCACACCTCCAGGTTGGTGGCACAGCACGAAGCATCAGAGACTATCCATGTGTAACTAACAGTGGGTAAAACTGCCTTCCAGTTTATAGCCTGCTACAGACCACCCTCCCAAACACAAGAACCCCACTCGGCCTTCCTGAGAATACTGGAAAATATGAAGGTCTCTCCAAACACCATTATATTGGGTGACTTCAACTACCCAAACATAGACTGGGAGCATTACTCTAGCTCCAACACCCTAGCCCAAAGGTTCCTAGAATTTATAAACTCAAATGCTATGGAACAACTTGTTACCACTCCCACAAGAGGAAAACATACTGGACCTGATCATCACCAACATGGGGACACTATGCTCCAGACCAGAAGTGTATCCCTCACTGGTAAGATCAGACCATAAACTAATCTCACTGGATATTCACATCCCGACCCCACCCCCTGCCCAGAAAACCACAGTGAAAAACTTCTCTAAAGCAAATTTCACACGCCTCAAAACCAAGGCGAAATCCTTCAAAGCCCCCGGGCCTGTGGAAAATACGGCCCAGACTGCAGAATCCTTTATAAACGCATTCTATGAACACCTTCAAAAATGCATGGATCATGCAATCCCAAATAAAACCAAGACCCAATCCTCCAAAGGCAGACGTCCTGTCTGGTGGAACCCAGCCATAAACAAACTATACAATAGAAGGAGGAAGCTACTACATGATAGAGTAAAATCCCAAAAAGGGAAGGCATCTCTGATCAGTATTAGCAAAAAACTACGGGCACTCATAAAATCATCTAAGGCCAGCTTCGAGAAAAAAATTGCACAGGACACAAAGGATAATCACAAGGCTTTCTTTAGTTATGTTAGGAACCTGGGTGGGAATTCCCAGATATGCTCAGAATTAGTCCAAAATGACAAAAAATACACCGAGCTCACAGACATTGCCAACATCCTAGCTGACAGGTTCAGTGCAAACTTCTCCCTAACCCACCAAAAGGGCAAAAATCTATCCCAACAGAGTGCTGCCCCCCTGACATCTCAGATTCTCAGGTAAGAGCTGCCCTCTCCAAAGCAAAAAACACAGCATCAATGGGACCAGATGGTGTCCCAAGCTGCGTCCTACATAAACTCCAAGAAGAGCTAAACCCAAACATAAAACTACTGTTCAATCTTAGCCTTACTACAGGATATGTACCCAAAGAGTGGCGTACAGCAACAGTGGTCCCTCTCCACAAAGGTGGTGCCTCAACGGATCCTGGAAACTATCGCCCCATAAGCCTGACTAGCTTGGTCTGCAAAGCTATGGAAAGGATCATCATGGACCTCATAAATAAAGATACTGGGGACCTACAGACACTGGATCCTACCCAGTATGGCTTTGTTAAGGGCAGATCCTGCCTCTTAAACCTGGTCGATTTCTTTGAAACAGTCACCAAGGCCATTGACGAGGGGAAGGTGGTCCACACAGCCTACCTGGACCTCGCAAAAGCCTTCGATACAATACCCCATTCAGGCATTATAGATAAGCTCACCAGCTTAAATATAAACCCCTATGTCACTAGATGGGTTGCAAACTGGCTCAAGGACAGAACCCACATGGTTAGAATTGCTGGAGCCATGTCAGACTCCAAACCAGTTACAAGTGGCGTCCCACAAGGCTCAGTCCTGGGACCTCTCTTGTTCGGTATATATTTCTCTGCGGTACAGGCCAACACGGAAGGAGTGTGGCTGACCAAGTTCGCAGATGACTGCAAACTGGGCGCCATAATCAACTCTCCAGCCGACACAAGCATCCTCCAAAAGGGCCTCATAGAAACAGACAACTGGTGTCAGAGCCATGGCCTCAAGCTAAACGCCAAAAAGTGTATAGTCATCCCCTATGGCAAAAACAAAGTGCCCACAAATTACCACATAGGTGGTAATCCATTAAGTACAGAAGAAGTCATTAGGGACCTGGGGACCCAAGTTGATAGCAATCTCTCATTTGACAACCACGTGGCCAAAGTGGTTAGAAAAACATTTTATATAGCCCACCTAATCATGAAGGGAGTCACATCTAGATCAGAGGAGGTCATCGTGCCTCTTTACTCATCCTTCATCTGGCCCATAATTGAGTACAATGCCCCTTTTGGGATCTACCTTACCAGACACCTGCAGCAAGAGGAAAGACCCCAAAAGTACTGCACCAAGAGGATCAAAGGGATCAAACAGATGCCATATGCTGCCGGTTAAAGAAACTCCAGCTCTACTCAGTGGCATACCGCCTGCTCAGAGGCGATCTGTTCCTGACGTATAAAGCCATGTCCAACCCGGAATTAATGGACATGCTGCACCTCAGAAAATCCAAATCCCATTGAGCTACGCGCTCGAGAGACTTGAACCTCAGCTCTGAAATAAATAGGACATGCTGGAGGGACAGATTCATAACCCAGAGGCTCCCTTCACTCTGGAATAAAATCCCAGTCCAGGTTAGGCAGAGTCCCACATTGACTCTCTTTAAGAGGAATCGTGATGAGTGGATGGGAGATCATAGGTTTACCCCGGCTATCACTTCTGTGTCACTGTTAGACAGAGGCACAGTATACTAACCTCAAAAAAAGGCATAGCAAAATTAATTTAAAATGGGTGGCGAAAGCCAAACACACTCTGGCTAGGCTTATAAATGCCTTAGGGCAGATAGTCTATTATGAACCTATGAACCATGTGTGTGGATGATGGATGAAATTCACTGAGATGGGCGTGGTGATGTGTGTGTAGGTATGGAGTTGTGCTAGGTGTGTTTGTATAGTGTGTGGGTATGCATGCACACAGTTCTGCCATGTGGCTGTCCTATACAGGTGTTTCTTGGACAGCTGCAGACCATATCTGGCAGGTTGTGTAGATCACAGCTTCTGGCCATGGACACGTGGACTATGCCTGCCGGGGGTTCTATGGGTACATCCAGGTGCAGACCTCAATGTGCTACTCTCCCCTGATGATGACATATGTCTGCTGGAATGAGGTCCCTCCTGGAACTGGCCAGGGCCACGTGTGCATGGCCTGCTGTAATGTGGTGGGGACAGCCCCCCCCTGCAGTGCTGGGGCTGGTACTGCCACTACAGGAGTGGCTTGGTGTCCTTGCACATACAAGTCGACCACCAGCTGTTGGTGTTGCTGGCCTGCATCCACGTGGCCATCGCCCCACTCCCAACATATGTTCTAGCATGGACAAGCCATGGTCAATGAGGCCCACCATCTCACCCAACCATCTATCCATGACCTCAGTATAATCACAGAGAGCACCTGCAAGTTCATGGAAGTTGTCAATTACAGATGAGACAGCAGGCCTCTGCAGCCTCAGACCCTGTCTGGTGTACAGTTCCATAAGGGGCTGCACCCCCATTGCAGTCTGAAACATGCGTCTGGTGGTACCAGTTGTGGCACTTCTGCCTGGGGCATGATGACCAGTGGCCCTCCTATGAGCATCCTGGTACATTTGCCTATGTGGTGCTCTGATGGACATCCAGCTATGCCTGCTGTGTCCAGACACAGCAGGATAGATACCACCCTTGCTGTGCAATGCCACCAACTGCCAACTGTCCCTCTGCTATGGCCACTGGTGATGGGGTATCTATAGGCACTGTGTCTGTGTGCAGGGTTAAGGTGGATAACAGGGGGATGGCAACCAATGGTGCAGTTTCAGTTTCTGACAACACTGCCGGTGCCTCAACAGTCCTATCATCATTTATGGTATCTGTATGGACACCAACATCAGATTGCATGAAGGAGGAACCCTGATCCACCTCGCCACCTGTGAGGGGAAAACAAGAAATGCACTTTAAGACCGGTATGGCATTGCATAACAGCACACACACACACACACACACACACACACACACACACACACACACACACACACACACACACACACACACACACACACTGTAATTTCACCATAATACCTACCTGTCCCAGAGTTTACAGACATTCCCATTGTTATTGATGTAAATTACCCATCCTGCATCACACTTGGTAACATACCCTCATTAATACCAGTCTTTAATGTATCATTCTTCTAAATGCCTAGAAGTGTGATCACAATATAAGACCTGTTACTCCATTACCTCCTTGATTTGATTGGAGTAGGTTTTACAAGGCCTCACTGCTGTCATCCAGTGTTCACCCTGGGAATGTCAGGACATCATGAGCATGGCCCCCATATGTTAGCGGCTACTACGTTCACTCCATAATGTCACGCACTGCAGTGTCATATGTAACTATTGTTCAGTAGATGCAAGATCTGTTGCTCAATCAACTTATTATGTGGACAACAGTAATATATGGATACACTCCCTGGTGCTGTCTAGTAATTCCCCAATGCATCTGTAGTGCTGCATATGTGGGTAGTCATTCACCTTTCTGCTTATTGCAGTTTTAACTGTAAACCTGGTGTCTAGTTTCACTTCCAATGCATGTTCCATGCTGCAGACCTTATTATACTATCAGCTGTCCTGTGATTACATATCAGACAAGTATTGCTGGTGTCTCATGTATCAGTCCATGTCCATGTACTGCATGATTCCAAAGGGAAGTACTGACGTATGAACAACCCCACAATCACACATGTGCATACATGGACACACACACACACACACACACACACACACACACGCACACACGCACACACGCACACACGCACACACACACACACATACACACACACGCACACACATGCTACATGCATCAACACCCCTCCACTCCACCAGGTTGTACTTACAAACAAAATAACCCCCCTCACACACACACACACACACACACACACACACACACACACACACACACACACACACACACCTACAGGTGAGGTTGCACAAAGATAGTACACACAGACCCCCCCATTACCCATCTCTCAACATGCATAACATATGGTACTCAACAGCATGCAGTGCAGCTAAAGTCAATCCATGCTAACAACAGTATACATGAGTGTGGTGCATGGGCTGTGTTAGTAGGCGATACCCCTTCCCCTTGAAAACACTGCACCTCTGTACACATTATTGCTGTGCATCTGTTCTGTACCCTGCACCATACTTCACAGCTGTACACACCATTGCTGAATGTGTATTAATGTGTCAGTCATGTCTGCTCTTATGCTTACAGCCCCATGTGCTTGTCCGACACATACCTTGGATGATATGTGGACATATGTCATTTGTGAATGCCTGATGTCTGATTTACAGATCTCAACATCAGCGGTGCATGTATGACCAATACAGTACTATTACACTGACACCCGTCAAACCCTGGCAATGGGGAGTGTACACACCCTTATTGATATGACGCACTCTTCCTTGATATGCCGTGGAACCACATCACTGCATATGTTAACATTACATGAGCCTGAAATGTGACATATGTTCTGTACATTCAAATGCAGTGTCTAACAAATGTGTTAGGTGTGCTGATGCTGACCGTGATGCATACACTTTGTGGGTGGATATGTGTGCACGCCCTTATCGTGATGGTTTGTTGCACCTACTGTTATGTGTACTACAGCAGTCATTATTCCTGACAGGGGTATACTAACATGGACCATCTGCATTTGACAGTATATGGTCAGTCTGCCCTATACATGTCCCCTAACCCTGCATGACTGCAAGGTCAAGTCATGTGCACATCCCTTGGAATTCACACACTGCCGTCACTATTGCTGTGGAGTCAGGGTTACATCTGCCACAGTTTCTGAACATGACTGTGTGCAAACACAGCCATTCGTAGCATCCTTAGGATCCCTGCTGCAGTGCACTGGTGTGTCATGATGACACCCCTGCCCCATTTTCAGCCTTTTTGCAGATGCTTGGCAGCTATGGCCTACACGTGTCAGTTTGCAGTGCCCCAAACACTGAACACCACATGTAACAGCCTAGTCCCAGCTAATGAATGGCAAACATACAGATGTACACTGGCACCGGCACAGTACAGATGGGGATGGTGGGCCTGAGGTGGGGTGAGGCATTGGTTGTGCAGCACATGTATCTTACATGATACTGTCTGTAGAATTCCAATGTGGTCATGGTACACCAGTACACATTGCAATGCCTGACTTTTTGGAACCTCTTCTGTTATGCATACACTACCTGTAGAGAGGCCTGGCTGATGTTTTCTGTGGTAAAACTGTCAGATCTTATTACCCTAACCCATAGGCCACATGCTTGCAGAATCCAGACAATTGCTGACATGAGACATGCACAGTACTTGCTAGACATTCCTGCAACCCCCCCCCCAGTGTTGTGGCATGTTACTGGGCAGCCCGCATGACCAGTTTGAGACATCATTTGTTATGGATGGCCATCTGTTTATTTCCTACATCATTCCTGTCCCATACATCCTTACCACATAAATGACTGTCTGCATAGTTTGCCATGGCATATGCAATGATGAAATATGGCTACATGTCCAGCTCATGCATGCTACCTGCAGGGTATGGGGCTCATGCCATGTCATGTAAGATGCGTGTACGCCACGCCTGCCTCTGTTGCAGGCAAGTGTGCACATCTGATGGCTAAACATCTTGGACAGCAGACCAATACGTGGTGTGACACTGGGGATGTGTACTTGCTGAAAGGTGCATATCCATGACAAATTCATGCAGTCAGTACCTCAACAGCTGATTTCACTATATTTTATCTGGAGTGTGTGCACACATATGCTTCCAGTGTTTGTGAAGGTCTGTATTCCTCATATTTGCTGCTTTAACCTATGATTCCACATTACACACTCATTGCTCATGCTGGGACCACATTGCATGTTTTAAGGCCATGTCATGTTTCATGTGTGCACGCCACGCCTGCCTCTGTTGCAGGTAAGTATGCACATCTGATGGCTAAACATCTTGGACAGCAGACCAATACGTGGTGTGACATTGGGGATGTGTACTTGCTGAAAGGTGCATATCCATGGCAAATGCATGCAGTCAGTACCTCAACAGCTGCTTCCACTATATTTTATCTGGAGTGTGTGCACACATATACTTCCAGTGTTTGTGAAGGTATGTATTCCACATATTTGCTGCCCTAACCTATGATTCCACATTACACACTCATTGCTCATGTTGGGACCACATTGCAGGTTTTAGGGCTTGTGGACCGCTGTATTATGATATGCCATAGTGTAGATCTGTAAGAGTTGCCATTGTAACACTGGTATATACACTGCTGTAGCACTGTATAAGGGTGATGCTTCACACATGTCCTTACTGTAGGCCATTTGTCCAACCATTATGTTCATCCCTGTGGACACATTTTGCAAGGACAGGATTTTAGTTATATTGGAGGTGTCTGACATATCCTTCAGATACACCATCATGGTCACCAGTGTGATGCACTGCAGTTAACACCAACAATACGTGAACATGTGCTGCATGCATTATGGGTAGGTGTGTTAGATGTGTGCATGGAACATACCATAGCCATTACATGACTGATGTATTGGCAAGCATGAACATAAACCATACTCACCGGCTACAGGCCACTGCCTTGGTGGTATACCAGAGGGACCTACATAAGAGTGTTAGAGTTGTGATGTCAGTAGCCTCAGCTGTGGCACTGGCACACAGTGAGTGCAGCATTACAGTACATCAACAGTACGAGTCCACAATACTACAGCTTATGCACATCTGTTTATTACTACTAAGCAGCAACAGACTATATATATGTCAACTCACATATGCATGATCTACCTGTACAGATGCAGATGGATACACAACAGTGGTCTTCTGATGTAGCCTGCAGCCTTATCTGCACACTTCTCGACCAGTGTGTGGGTAACACCCACCTCCATTATGGTCTCCGCCAGTTGTTGCATGTGCGGGGGGGCAGGTGTCACGGGGCTGGCGAGGAGCTCAACACGTGTCAGGGGGATGGGTGACATGACCGTCCCTGTTGTGAGGTGATCCCTGCAGCAGCACACCGGCAGGCATTATGAAGCAGGTCACTGTAATGATGCCGGACCTGCTCATAACTGTGGTTATGCAGACCATCATTGACCATGTGGACTACATCATTCCACAGGGCGGTCTGTTCCTGCTGCTCATGGGCTGTCCTTCCAAACAGCACCTGGTAGTGCTGTACCAGGTGGTTGATGATGACTTCATTTTCATCCACTGAATACACAGGTAACCTGCCGTGTGACATCTGGCCTGAAAGACATAAAAATGGATACAGGTCTGAGCAACTCATACAGCAAGGTTACCATAGTTCTTAATACACATCTCTGTCTCCCCCCCCCACCATATCTGTGACAACAAACTGTTTGCACAAATCAGTAGGTATGGCTACAGCTTACTTACCCTTGGGACATTTATCTTATTGTACCATGATTTGTGCTATGTGTTTGTAGCCATGTTCCCTGTGGGGACACTATCATTGCTGGCCTGTTACAGACAATGTCACCTGCATGCCATTTTAAGGGCCACTATGGTTCCATATATGCATGTGGTCTGTTTGCTATGTAATTGCTGCACATCTGTCATTATGTGTTATGGGAATATCTATGCATGCTGTTGGACATGATCCGGGATTGTGTGGACTATTACTACCCACATATATTCTTTAACAGTGATACAATAGCATGTTTAGGGAACAGTTGCCAGCAGAACCACCTATCTCACCTCATCTGGTCATGTTACCAGACCACATCACATGCGGCACCTACTCTGGGGCCTCCTCATCTACTTGTCCTGCATTACCTTCAAGTGGAACCACCTGAGGGGATGGTGTGTCCCCCCCGGGAGAACACACAGACATGCTCCAGTCACCCGAGTTCAAGTCCAGGGTCTGTTGCATAGGAAGCTTCACAGAGACTTGGGGGAATGTGCTACATCACCTTGAGGCTCTCAGTACACAATAACAGGGTCCACATGCTGCTGTTGTGACTGGCAATGGCTGGAGGCCTTGTTCCCATTGTTTCCATATGGGGGCTCATGGGGCTTCCACATTGCAAACAACACCCATCATACAGGGTGTTTACCCGCCACATGTGTCATATACCACCTCTGTATGCTGTCCTCTCTATCTACCAACTCAACCCAACCCACCTGCACAAATATAACTGCTATCCTTCCCCAAATTCCCATTCGCACCTTCACAGACAAGGGCAATGTGGTCCCAACAAGGAGCTCACATGTCACATAACTGCCCATGTTGCACATATTTAATGCTGTATATGTATGTGTGTATTGATATATGTGATGTTCCCTCACACATAGTATGCAAATATGCGTGTGTGTGTGTGTGTTTGTATATTTGTAGACATACACACCCATATATATATATATATATATATATATATATATATATATATATATATATATATATATATATATATATATATATATATATGTGTGTGTGTGTGTGTGTGTGTGTGTGTGTGTATATGTGTATATCTGTAGACATATGCGTGTATGTATATATGTATATATATATATATATATATATATATATATATATATATATATATATATATATATATATATATATGTACATATATATATATAAATATATATATATATGTATACATACTAAGAAATGAACTTCATGGCAATAACAGCATTCAAAGAATAGTAAATCACACCAACTCTTATAGTACTTTAGCGCTTTTGTCTTATTTATTATCAAGACTTCTTCAAAAAGACATGTTTCATAACTGTTAGCAGTTCATTTCCACAATCTCTAACTCTCTTTCCTGCACAGCTGCACTGTTCTCCCTTGCTACAACCCAGACAGGTGCCACATATGGACACAGCCTAAAATTATGGGGGTATATATATATATATATATATATATATATATATATATATACATATATATATATATATATATATATATATAGGGACAGATTGCAGGTAAGCCTATTACACATCTACATCATTTCAGCATGCTACATTACATGTTAAATTGAGTGTCCTGCAAGTGGCATTACCTCTACCACCAGCTATTGGCCACAGTAATATACATGTTTTCCATTACACAACAGAAACTATTATGGCTTACATCTTGTCAGTCAGTGCTGCCCTGCACAGTTGATGGGTATGGCCCACTACCCACATTGACAGACTCTATTGTCCATAGCAGTTGTTCAGCTGAACATCATTACAACAACACCTGATGGCACATATAAATCATTCTACATCATCTATCCCATTATTATGCACCAAGTAGTACAGTCAATTTCATGCATATATACTTCACATACCTGTTGTTGGAATGATG
>NC_056746.1:848151180-848191180 GCF_019279795.1 Protopterus annectens | reverse complement strand
TGCTGTGCTGGGGGCTGAGTAGGAGGGCCAGGCTGACCCTCTAGTTGTGAAACGTGGCCCTCAAGCTGGCATAACAGATCTCCAAACTCCCTGCGGAGCTCGCTATGCACCACACCCTGGACCTGGTGACAGGTGATAGTGTCCTGCCCCTGCCCACTCCCAGCTGGGGTGAGCCCCATCCCCTGAGGTGGTTCCACCCAAAGGTGGTGCAATACGAGCGGACGGGGAGGTCCCGGAGTGGGCTCCAGACGTGTTGGTGCCTAGTGCCACAGACAGCTGAAGTGGTACAGGTGGGTCCGCTGGGGCCGGCCTTTCCAAACATGCTATGGTGTTCAAATTTACAACATATGTGGGTTAGAAATAGTCAACACATTCCAGAATTAGGTATAACAGCATACATAGATATTCCCATTAAATTGAAAGACTAGATATGGAACAGTTGCATAGCAAACAGAGCACATGCATATATGGAACTGGGATCTGTACAGATGCTCGACTGTATTTTTCACCGAATCCCAAATTGGTGAGCATACTTGTGCCAAAGTGCTGTTCACTGAAGCAGCACTTTCGCGTAAGTATGCTTGCTGTTCCGGTCATACTACAGCGCGGTAAGAGAAAATTCCCTTTTCCCAACTGTAGTTTGACCTCAGAGTGAGAATATTAAAGTAGGGGGCATGGGGGGGCACAGCCCCACACATCGGGGGCGCAGGGGGGCTTGCACCCTTGCATTCAAGTAGATGTTGTGGGGTTTTTTTTTTTGTTTTTTTAACATACTTTAACGAAAGTGCTTTTTCGATGAAAGCACTTGCGTTAAAGTGTGTTCGGTCGTAATGGATTCATGCTTTTGATCTTTCGATCAAAAGTCCTAGATCCATGGACCCACAGTGACCATTACTACAGCATGCAAGTACATTGATAGCAGCATGCCACCAATGTGGGTGTATTTCAACATAGCACATGCACAGGAACACATTTAAGTATTTGTGAACCAACAAACAAAGGGAAACATGCTCCAAAAGACCAAAATTTTAATAGCAGGCAACAAATAAAAAAGTTTAAAAGAAGTCCAGTACCAAAAATCCAGGTAATAATGTTAAGCACTTTTCGTTAGGCAAACAGTCTCCTAAGTTCATCAGACAATGACACCCTGGATACAAAAGCATGTTTAAGTACTTTATCAAGTGCCTAATTGATGCACTTAATCTTGCTCACATAATTAAAGGCATACTACTAACACTAGTAAACTTACTGATGTTCAGGTTAAATAAGATATAACTCTTTTATGAGTTTACAGTTATATAAATTCACTTAATAATAACAAGACGTGTACATCCCACCCAGTTAAATATTGTCAGTTGTGGTTTAAGTTAAAAAGCTGTCACACTTTTTAAAGAAAAAAAAAAAAAAATATATATATATATATATATATATATATATATATATATATATATATATATATATATATGTGTGTGTGTTTATATATATATGTGTGTTTATATATATATATATATATATATATATATATATATATATATATATATATATATCTATGAGAAAAATATGTATATACAAGAGTCCTAAAATATACACTAATCAGAAAGGTTTTAAGAAAATTATAGTATTATTAAAGTTATTGGTAGTCTTAATATAAAGCCAACCATAGCATGTTACGAATCTTATCTCATGAGGCTCTTAAGTTTTAAGACACATAAAATGGAACTCATTTTATTAAGCCCCGGTGTATGGCATAAATTAAGTCTTAGCTGCCAGAAAAGTTCTAGTTTCTCTAGTCTAAGAGTGGGTGCCCCCCCCCCCCTGGCATCTGTATCTATTGAGTTGATAACCCTGAACTTAAAAGCATGGTTTGGGTATTCGATACAATGTCTAGCCAAAGGGCTCTCCATTTTTCCTCTAGTAATGTAGTAGATGTGTTCATAAATACTCTCCTTGAATTTGCGATCTGTCTTCCCTACATAAAAGCCTGGGCAACACTGGCACTTGGCTAGGTAGACTATAGCCTTTGAGTTACTGTTAAACTTGTTCTTTAGGAAATAATCATGTCCCCTAATAGTACATTTTGACCCTGTGATAACATGTCTACACTGGTTATATGCTTCACACTTAAATGTCCCTGGGAAACCTCTAATGGTTCTAGTGCTTTTTTCAGCGAGGTTTTTTAAGTTCTTTCTTTTCCTCCAGGTGACAAGGGGTTTATCCCCTAGTTTACTTTGTATGTCTCTATCGGATGTTAACAACTGCCAATTCTTTCCCAATATTGTTTTCAAAGCTACAAAGTCTAGTCAAAATGTAGTCACGAAACTCAAAGAGTATTGCACACTTTGCAGGCCAACACCATTTATGGCTTCAGGGCCCCCTATTTCAACCTCTCCTGTGGTAGCAGTTTCTATCCTATGAGATGTAATAGTTACTTGAGATAGGATAGGTTTAAAGTGGCCAGGAGCACATTTTCTACTGACCTCCCCTATAAGGCCTATAATCAAGTGGTTGTGGTACCCTCTTTTGAGAAATATAGACTTTAAGAGTTCACATTCCTTAAAGAAATGATGGTCCTCCATTGTCATCCTGGTCACTCGTACTAGTTGGCCTTTTACGACACTTTCCTTCTGGTACATAGGGTGGAAACTAGTGTAATGTAAAAGTGAGTTTGAATAGGTGCTCTTCCGGAAAATACGTGCAAAGTATTTTTTCCGGAGTCTGTCTTTTGTTAGTTCAACATCCAAAAAAGTCATAGTGTCTGTGTGGAAATTACTAGAGAATTTAAGAAAGGTAGTGGACTTGTTAAAACATTGTAACATTCTGGAAGTTAGGTCAGGGCCATCTTTGATGATCATGAAGATATCATCTAAAAAATGAGTGTAAAAATAAATGCTCTCGTTAAGTTCAAAATTTTCAAAAAATGGTTTACTTTTCCCATTTAGCCATAACTAAATTAGCAAGGCTAGTTCCAAAGGGGGATCCCATAGCTACCCCTGTCTGCTGTCTAAAATATTCTTTTTAGAACATAATGTAGTTATTAGACAGTATGATACCCAATAGTTCCTCTACCAGTCTCAGTTCTGTGTGTTCTGCCCCCTTTGATCTCATGTGGTCAGTTACCCATTCCATCCCCAGATTTTGTGGAATCACCACATATAAATCACACATATCTACTGTTAAACAAAACTCATCATTATAGTCCAATGTATTTATACTCGCCAAAAACGACCAAGAGTTTTTGCAGATTTGGGGTTCTAAGGACACGTATTTCTTCAAAATGTCGTCAGTCACCTTAACACAAGAATAGGTAATTAATTGTCTAGCATCTACCAAAGGTTGCATAGGAGGATCTCCTTGGTTCTTATGGATTTTAGGCATTCCAAAAAGTACGGGAAGTCTAGGTGATAGTACTGACAAATAATTATACATGTTCTCATCAATTAGTGAGTCCATGAACATATCGTTCAAGAACATTCAAATGAAGTTATACGCTAGGTTCAATTTGTTCAGACTCACTTTGGTGTAAGCATCCCTTTCGAGTATTCTCACCATTTCTTTCTTTGTAATCCATATTGTGCATAATAACCAGTCCACCTCCTTTGTCTGGTTTCATTAGGTGAACTGGTAATAGTCTTTAGTTGCTGACAGCCTCACGTTCATCTTTATTTAAGTTGGCTGTTGGTCCTTACCTTATGTGTGTGGTTCATAAAAGCCCTAAAATCCATTTCACACATTTTTTCAAATAAAAAAATGGATGGATGTAATGGGGGGTTAAAAGTACTGGAAATACACAGATCTGAGTCCCCATTATGTTTCCCATTCCCCAAAATCAATTGTAAGTTGAGTTTCCTGTTGTAAAGTTTGAAATCCAACAATAAAGCACCTATATTGGTAGTATGTGTTGGGATAAATGTAAATCCCTAAGCAAAAATGTCAACCAGTAAGGGGTCAACTGGATATTCAGTAAAATTATAAATTTTAAAATCCCCATTTTTGCTCGTTATAATTTTACTAATACAGTTACTTACTCTATCACTTTGGTGGAAAGTCACCTCTTGTTCTTGTTGTTGTTTTTCCTCCGTGTATTGTAGTTTCTCTGTTGGTTGGTGGTTGGCTTGTTCGAACACTGCCCTTGGTGGCTCAAGGAGTTTTTTGTAAGGTTTTTGGAATTGGCACCAAATGTCTGAGTGTCGTTGTCCCCTTCATCCCGGTCGGAAAAATAATTATTCTAGTAGTCTTCATTCAAGTTTGCCATCCTTTGGACACTGGTTCCTGGTGTAGCCTCTGTTTGGTTGAAGTTAACGTTACCAGGCATAGACCTTGTAGCATTGAAACCTCTAGGAACATTCCACGCTTGTGAAGGGGGTGGGTCTTGGTAAGCCGTTCCGTTGGCATAGTCCTTCCGGTCTCTTTTTTTTAAATTTTAATCTCCCTTGTATTTAGTAGCAGGTTATTAATGCTTGTAAGTTGTGCTATACTCAAATTGGTACCTTTGAAAGTCAAAGTCTCTCTTAATGTCATCATCGAGTGCATTGACTTCCTTTAACAAATCATTGATGTGTGCTTGGTAGTGTTTGGACATAATTTTTAGTAGTTCTTGTCCCTGGGTATTAAAAAATAAGACAAGTTCTGTGTGAAAAGCAGAGCCCTTCACTAGACCTGTGGGATATTGCCAAAACCGTAAACCTTTTGGTACAATGTTTTCTTTAAGACACTCCTTAAAATAATTAACCTCAAACTGCAGTTTTCTTATTTTCATGAGCTTAGAATCAAAGAGTTTTAACTTCTCCACAATACTCACATTTCCAGTAGCCAGTTGTCCCTGTAGGTCGTTATTGGTGTTGTCCATAGATAATTTAGGCTCATCCTTGAGCCATGAGTTCAAATCTGGGACTCCAATGAGCCCTGGTACATTGTGTCCTGCTGTTTTGGCAAGTAATGTGGACTGAATTCTGTAGTCCCTCGCTCCAGCAGGGGCTACTTGCACCTATATTGAGTCGAGGAGTCCTTCCACTACCAGCCTCATTAGTTTCAGTGCCAGTAACAGTACTGTTGTTGTTAGTCCTTAAACCCGCCTCCGTTAAAGTGGTTTGTGAGAAGGTATCCATTTGTGTCACCAAGTCATCAAGCCTTTGGTTCATGAGTTCAATCAACATGGTCAAATTCCCTGTTTCCGATTGAGTTTGCAGGGAAAGTGGACTGGCAGCACCGTTTGACTCCACAAAAGACATATTCAAACAAAGAAAACAAGTGACTTGTGAACCAACAAACAAAGGCGAACGTGCTCCAAAAGTCCAAAATTTTAATAGCAGACAACAAATAAAAAATTTAAAAGAAGTTCAGTACCAAAAATCCAGGTAATAATGTTAAGCACTTTTCATTAGGCAAACAGTCTCCTAACTTCATTAGACAATGACACCCTGGATACAAAAGCATGTTTAAATACTTTATCAAGTGCCTAATTGATGCACTTAAGCTTGCTCACATAATTAAAGGCATACTACTAACACTAGTAAACTTACTGATGTTCAGGTTAAATAAGATATAACTATTTTATGAGTTTACATTTATATAAATTCACTTAATAATAACAAGAGGTGTACATCCCACCCAGTTAAATATTGTCAGTTGTGGTTTAAGTTAAAAAGCTCTCACCCTTTTTAAAAAAAGTGAAAAAAAAAAACAATATATATATATATATATATATATATATATATATGGTTACATATGAAACTATCGAAATAACATTACATCGACGATCAGAACATCGAGACTACTACATCGAAATCACAAACCAGCGAAAACGGAAATCGTCGAGTTAGACAACATCGAGTTTACGGAAAGTGCACAACATTCAGTATCCAACTTATAAATATAGTTCGTACATACTGCACTGTTAGGAAAATAAAGAACGGATTCTATATCCGGTTCATTGATGTATTTAACAGGTGTTCTGATCAATAACATAACGTGAAACTACAATGGCAGAATATTCCACATATTCTCCTGGTGCTATAGATAACTTTTGATTTAATATACGTGAGTATGAAACATAAACAGGAGTTGTTCTTCTTCAGTTTCGACGTTATGAAACTCGATGATTTCCATTTTCGCTGGTTTGTGATTTCGATGTAGTAGTCTCGATGTTCTGATCATCGATGTAATGTTATTTCGATGGTTTCATATGTAACTATATATATATATATATATATATATATATATATATATATATTTATATATATCTATGAGAAAAATATGTATATACAAGAATCCTAAAATATACACTAATCAGAAAGGTTGTTAGAAGATTATTGTATTATTAAAGTTATTGGTAGTCTCAATATAAAGCCAGCCATAGTTGTTGTTGTGTCTTTCGACTTTTCCCGGTTAGGGGTCGCCACAGCGGAACTCCGGTCCGCTAATGATTGGTAGTTGATTTTTACATGCCAAATTACCAGCCCTGATGCACAACCTTCAACGAAGGTATGACCATTCACGCATGTCTCCACGCAGAAGACGCTCTAGCTGAGAATTGAACCGGACAGTGCCTTACTGTGAGGCGACAACGCTACCACAGCACCACCACCGCGGGCCATAAAGCCAGCCATAGCATCTTACAAATATTATCTCATGAGGCTCTGAAGTTTTAAGATGCATAAAATGGAACTCATTTCATTAAGCATGGCATGCCATGGTATGGCATGCATTAAGTCTTTGTTGCCAGAGAAGTTCTAGTTTCTCAAGTCTAAGAGTGGGTGCTCCCCCTCTGGCATCTGTATCTACTGAGTCGATAACCCGGAACTTAAAAACTTAAACCACAACTGACAATATTTAACTGGGTGGGATGTACACCTCTTGTTATTATTAAGTGACTTAATATAAATGTAAACTCAGTAGAGGCCCCGAGACTGATCCTTGGGGAACACCGCTCATTACCGGTCTACTGCTAGATGTGACTTCCCCTACTTTTGACTGAGTGGGTTCTATCAGTGAGACAGTTTTTTACCCATCTGGTAACATACAGGTTGATGCCTAGCTGAGAGGGTTTATCTATTATGCCCGAGTGGGGAATAGTGTCAAAGGCTTTGGCGAGGTCAACGTAGGCGCTGTGCACCGTCTTCCCTCATCCATGTCTTTGGTGACTGTTTCAAAGAAGTTGACCAAGTTTAACAGGCATGACCTCCCTTTGACAAAACCAAACTGTGTGGGGTTAAGCTTTTGGAAGTTGCCAATGTCCTTGTTTATAAGGTGCATGATGATGCATTCCATGGCATTGCAGATCAGGCTAGTTAGGCTGATGGGCCTATAATTGCCTGGGTCAGTGGAAGCTCCACCTTTTTGTAGAGGGATGACAGTGGCTATCCTCCATTCAGCTGGGATGAAGCTGGTGCTCAGGCTTTTGTTGAATAGGGTGTTTAATGGAGCTGCGAGCTCATGCCTGAGTTCATGCAGGATGCAACCAGGGATGTTATCGGGTCCCATGGAGACTGTACTTTTTGCCTTTGAGAGGGCAGGTGCTGGGGATGTCCTGGTTTACTGAAAGGGGACAGGGGGGTGACACTGAACCTGTCTGCCAGCAGGTTGGCTATATTTATTTATTTTATTTTATTTATTTATAGTTGGTTTACCAGGATTGTCCATTGGTCCAGAAAAACCCGTTTTCAATGGAGTCCTGGGGAGAAAAGCTCCAAAACAAAGATACAATAGATTACAGAAGTTTACAAACTATTACAGTGGTTCACAAATTTTTTTTTTTTTTTTTTTTTAGTAGAAATCCAAGATTTAAGCAGGTGTAATCGAGAATTTTGGTTACATTATGCATAACAAACATAGCATTGCTGTAGTAAATATATAGTATCTTGAGTGGAATAGTAGAATTTGAGAATTATTAGATGTTATTGCATTTGCTTAATTATAGTGTCTGGTAATATATGATATAGTTGCCTGTAGGGAGTAGACTAGGCTATTTGGGGTGGGGGCAGGAGCATTCCCAAGAGGATGTTAGGTGCGTGTGCAGAGATTTTTTAAAAGCAGGGAGGTTAGTAGTGGTGTAGATGGAGGGGGGAAGGGAGTTACATAAGCGTGCCAGGCCAAAGGACAGGAGGTTTTGCCCTGGAGAGTGAAGGGGTTTGTACAGTTCTATTAGATTTTAGTTATTAGATTTTAGGAGTCTTTGTGCAGGTGCATTTTAAAGGTGGAGCTGAGTGAGGGACAGAGGGATGGATGGAAAATGAGTTTGTGAGCAAAGGTGAGCTGAGTAAAGGAGAGATAGTTGGGTAGCTCAAGCCAGTTTAGTTTGTGGAGAGATACACAGTGATGGGTTGATGCTTTGAGGCTAGTGGCAAATTTGGCAATTTTATTATAACAGAAGGACAGTTTTGTTTTGAGGGATGATTGTAGGTTTGTTAGAAGAGGGGCACCGTACAGAAGGGAAGGCATGAGGAATGTTGTAGCGAAAGTAAGCTTAGTAGATGTAGTGAGGAATCGATTGTGTCGATATAGCATGCCAAGTTTGCAGTGGGTTTTTTTATGTTTAGTTGTAGATGGCTATTGAATTTAAGCTGGTCATCTATCTGTACCCCTAGTAGTTTGGTTTCAGATACTAGTTCAAGAGGTGTGTTGTTTTGGCTAGTGATAGAGGGTAGATTTCTATCAATGGTTGTGTTTTTGGAGGGAGTAAATACCATAACTTTGGTTTTTGATGCATTGAGTGCTAGATGATTGTTCTGCATCCACTGTTCTGTGGTAGAGAAGGCATCTTGAGTTAATTTTAAGAGAGTGGGAATGGATGTGGCTGTGCAGATAATTGTAGAATCATCTGCATATTGAATAAGTTTGGCATGGGGAATTGAGTGGAAAAAGTCATTTATGAATATATTGAAGAGGAGAGGACCCAAAATGGAACCTTGGGGGACACCAGTGGGTGTGTTCAGGAAGGAGGAGATGGCTGTTTTCCATTTGACAGCTTGTTGCCTGTTAGAGAGATAGCTGGTGAACCAGTTGAGAGAGGCAGGGGATAGGTTTAGGTTAGATAGTTTAGTTAGGAGAAGGCTGTGAGAGACAGTATTGAAGGCCTTAGAGAGGTTGAGAAGGAGGGTAGATACAATAGAGCCAGAATCTTGGCCTGTATTTACAGTTTCCAGGAAGGAAAGGAGGGCAGTCATGGTGCAGCGACCGGGTCTGAAACCATGTTGTGTGGAAGTTAGTAAGTTATTATTTAGGAGATAGGGAAGGAGTTGGAGATGGATACATTTCTCTAGGAGTTTTGATATAGGAGAGAGGAGGGCTATGGGACGGAAGTTAGTGATATTGTTATTATAACCTCCTTTGTGCAAGGGAATGATGAATTCTCTTTTCCAGAGTGTGGGAACAAGACCTTCTTGGACAAAGCGATTGATTAGGATGCTGATGGGGAAGGCAATGGCTTTGGCAGCTATGTTGAGGAAGGATGAGGGTATGTTATCGGGTGCATTAGTACATGGTTTTAGCTTTTGAAAGAGTTTTTTTATGGTAGAGGTAGGGATGGGTTTTAGGGAGAACGGTGGGAGTTGAGAGGTAGGAGATGAAGGGGGTGGTAGGAGGGGGGATGCAGGTGTAGGGGGTGAGGTGTTATTGGAGAAGGAAGAGGTTAGTTTAGAAATAGAGTCTAAGAAAAAAAAAATGAATTGGGTGGCCAGATCAATATCTAGTGCATTTGGGTCTGGGCTTGGGTTTTCTGCTGAGCCAAGTTTTAGAATGTTATTGATGCCTTTCCAGAATTTTTGAGGGTTGGTTTTATGGTTGTTTTGGAGTATGGAGTAGTAGTTCTGTCGATCTGTTGTGATAAGCTTTTTAACTGTATTACGAAGAGTTTTTAATTCATTAAGGGTGTTGGGAGTTTTGTTTCTTTGGTAACGTGCCCAGGTTTTGTCTCTAAGTCGCATGGCAGTTAGTGTGTTTTTTGTTAGCCAGGGGACAGTATTGTTTCATATTCTTTTGTTTTTTATGGGGGCGAAACTATCCAGAAGATTTAGGAAAGTTGTATTGACGTATGCAACAGCATTATCCAGGGGCAGAGTTTTTAGGGGGTTCCAATTTATTGATTTTAGGGAGTCTGAGAAGGTTACTGGATTGAAGTTTTTTAGGTTGCGAGTGCTGATGTAAGTATGTGTTGCTTGTAATGGAGATGGAAGATGTCTAGTGAAAATGGGAAGATGGTCACTGAGGGAGTCAGGAAGAGTTCCATTGTCAATGTGTAATAGTGGGGATGAGAGACTAGGATCCAGTCTAGGGTACTGCCACTGGAGAAATCATTAGAGGGCCTGGTAGTCAGGTTGATGAGCTGAGAGTATTTATAAAGGTTAATGTTTATTAATTTAATTAATTAAAAATATCTGTGGCATTTGTGTATTATGCGCAATGTCTTTATATAAGTTTTTTTCCAAAATGTTCTGGATCTTGTCTCACATTGTTTGTCTGTCCAGTTTTATTAGTTTGGTCTTCAAAGTTCTAGCTATGGTTTGCTCTCACTTCATTTCTTTTTATCTTTATCTATCATCGTGCTTGAATTCCACTTCTGCATTTTGCCAAACTGTTTGACATTATTTCAGAAAATGGTATAATACTTTATTCTATTTTCTCTTTTCTGTTTCTGTCTTGTACTATGGAGGTCAGGTTGTGACTGAAAAGAGTCTGTCAGCCAATCCACTTTCTTGCAAAAGCAAGTACATAGTAAAGTAGCAATCACTTCGTTGCTAAAGAGGCTCCAGGTCTATGTGTGACAAGAAGACAGCATCTCTAGCTGAGTAAAATCCAGTCATTCAGCTAATCTAATTGCTCATGAGTGGGGGAAGGAAAATGCAAAAGGACAAACTGCAGCTGCAAGTTCTAAGCATTTCCTCTAAACCCCCCCCACTGAGAGCTTGTGTAATCTGACCTGCAGTATGCTAAAAAGGCTATTTGAAAACCTTGCCTCTAGCCGAACATGTGACTTACAGAGTACTAAAATGTAAACAAACTCCTCTAGCAAAAAGGTTGCTTGATATTTTTGATAACTTTGACATTTTTGATATTTGAGATTTGATATAATATTATGATGATATTACAAAAACTTTATACATATAAAATGTTTATACATATAAAGTGTTGGTATTCTTTGGTGTATGAATAAATTAAATAATTAAGTAATTCAATACGTAAATGATTGATGTGGGTTCACCTGGTATAAAAAGTGTGGGAATTTTATGTTATGTATCCTTGAAGGCGAAATGCTGAGGTACCGGATGGTTTGGTGCTAATAAAGATTCTTATACACCTTGTGCTGTTTGTGTTTTTTTCTTATTTTGTTTGCTCAGAGTTTTCCAACAAGGGAAAGCATCATTCACTCTATAACACCATGCTATACATAGGTCATTCATTCTACTGCTGTAACACAATGCTGTGCAGAGGTCATTCACTCTGTAACACAATGCTATACATGGGTCATTCATTCTACTGCTGTAAAGCAATGCTGTGCAGAGGTCATTCACTCTACTGCTTTATAACACAATGCCATACATGGGTCATTCATTCTACTGTTGTAAAACAATGCTGTGCAGAAGTCATTCACTCTATAACACAATGCTATACATGGGTTATTCATTCTACTGTTGTAAAACAATGCTGTGCAGAGGTCATTCACTCTACTGCGTTATAACTCAATGCTATACATGGGTCATTCATTCTACCATTGTAAAACAGTGCTGTGCAGAGGTCATTCACTCTGTAATACAATGCTGTGGAGAGGTCATTCACTCTATAACACAATGCTGTACAGAGGTCATTCACTCTGTAACACAATGGTGTGCAGAGGTCATTCACTCTATAACACAATGTGTACATGGGTCATTCATTCTACTGCTGTAACAGTGCTGTGCAGAGGTCATTCACTATGTAACACAATAGTGTGCAGAGGTCATTCACTCTACTTCTTTATAACATGATGCTATACATGGGTCATTCATTCTACCTCTGTAAAACAGTATGACTTCATATATACTCTGATACTGTGGAAGAACACAGCTATGCACAATCACAGCTTTTATTATTAATATTTTAAAAAGTAGACAGGTTTAAAATGTTTTATCGGAGTATAATTATAAGTTCACCTGCTGATGGTTTTCTTAAAAGAATGGAAAAGGGAGATATGAAAGACTGAAAATGGGAAGACATAAGAAAGAGGAGAACACAGAAGGAAGCCATCATGAGAATTGTGCTGGAGGAGGTGAGAGAGGAGGTATACTATGTTTTTGTCAGGGGATAGATCCCCTCCCTATTTTTTCAAATATTTTTTATATAAGAGGGTAATAAGTAGGGAAGGAAGAGGATGAAGAGGAGTTTATCCCAAGAAATGTTCCCAGTCCACAAGGCCTCAAATAATTCCACTGCCAAACAGTGCTACAGTGGAGGATCCTGATGCTGAAGGGAAAGTGATGACTGGGGCACTGCATCATTAACCCGCTAAAGAGATGGCTCGAATGGCTGAAGGCATCTATCCTGAACCCGCTCCCCTACATCCTCAACCGATGCAAAAAAAAAAAAAAAGCCCCCATTCAGTGAGACGTGCTTAGTTGCCACATGTCTGGGTGCCTACAGGACTGATGCCACTGTCCTGAACTTGTGAGGACATACCTGGACAAGCAGAAGGTGAGCATTACTTGGGTGGGCTGCTCCTGAGGAATTTGGATTTGTAAATAATATAACAGAAATGAGAGAGAAATAAAATAAAGATGAACAAAGGAATGCATAATTGAAATAAGAAAAAAAGAGAGAAAAAACTTGGGAGGGAGAGAGAAAGAAGAAATATGCACATTAAATTCTCATATAATGTTATGCAACATTCAAGCTGTTGTTAACAATGAGTTTTATTTTTATTAAATCTTCATCAAACCAAAACAAAATATATGGGAAATGGTTAAACATACATAGAAGCAATGAGTATATCTCTATCAAATTTTGGCAGTGTTTCCATTTGCAGTATACTGATAGTAACACAAGAAATGATAATATATTTGATATTTCTGCTTGGTTTGGATTTGGTTGCAGTACTGCACTGAAAGCACTTTAGTCCTTCTATTAACATAATTTATAAATATTTCTGCAGTTATATACTACTGAAGACAGTTAAAGACATAATATTTATTACTTGACATTTCTTTATTGGTATATGGCTGTGGTATATTGTTTTAGGTACAGTAATGATGAAAAACCAGGGATCAAGACAGACAAAGGATAACTTTAGCCTAGAAGAGAACTGCATTTACATGACATCCCTTAGGACATATGGTAAATGTATTTTTGGGAAAAGGGTCCCAAACAAGCTGAGAAAGCAAAGACCTGGAATAAAGTTGTTATGGACATTAATGTTGCTGGTGGAAGGAACCACATATTAACACAGTGCAAAAAGAGGACAAATGATATGGTCGGACATGCTAGAGCCAAGGTGAAGCAGAATGCAATTTCCCATACTGGAGGGGGGGGGCTATAATTATCCCTATACTATCAGATGTGGCATAGCTCTTCTCCATTCATGGGGATGACTATGACACAGAAGATGATGACACTGTATTAATCAGAGGTGCCACGGATACTGGCTATTACCAGTGTCTGCAGCAGCAGTAACAGACATTGGCACAGGAATGTTGGTTTAAAAACAGTAACATATTTATATAGAAAATTGAAGGCTAACATGGAATGATTACATTAAATGATTACTATTGACTGCTGAACCCTCCACTCCTGCACAGAAGCTGTTCATTGTTTAGTGATGATGCCAGAGACTTTGAAAGATTTTGCTAACACCTGAACCCATCCTTGGCAAGAAAAACTAAATTAAGTATCATTTTGCACTTGCATTGTTTGTTTTCATTATATTATGAAATATTTCTGTGCTATTTATTGTTTTTATGCACTTCTTTAAAGTTTAAAGTTGCATTTTCTAACTGCTGTAAGGATTGCTGTTCTACATTTTAATACATTGTATCTAGTGATTGTTTGTTAGTATTAGGCATCTATTTGTGGTTGGGCTCCAAACAGGTCATTTTACATTAAGCGGGTCAAAGTCTGCATTTTTGTGGCAGGGAAGGGCTATTTCACCTATTGGAACTGGGAATTGCTGGTGGAAAGCTTACTGTGGCCATCTTTTTTTTTTGCATTATGGCATAGCTAATGTAAAACTTGTTTCTTTCTGCTCGTATAAAAGCCATGCATTTGAGCAAAGCTGCTTTTTCTGTGCTGGCAATTAGTAGTGCCTTGTATATACACAATCACCACAATTTAAATTTCCCTTTAAAATCTACCTCAGCATTTTACCTCAGTCCCATGCTACTCATGGAGCAACTCGCTTGTGCAATGAGCAGCATTTCCACATTTACTTAGTACTATTTAGGTCTAGATTACATTATTAGAGCATCCAAGAATATTGCTGCTCAAAGACCATCTGGTTAGGGTGCTGGGCAGCATTGCCAGATAGGTTAGCTGTATATCACACCAAATAAGCACCCATCCCTTGTCCAGTTACAAACATGCTCCACTCCATTCCACTGTAAAGTACACATTAGGACCTGCAACCATAGATATGCACTTTCCTGCTATCTTTGCATCTAGCTTGGTGCACATAGCCAACCTGAGGCAATGTAGCAATGGTCTTATGTACACTATCATGCACTTAATTCTGGAACAGACAAATATAGTATGTGAGAAATGTAGTTACACATTGACACTGGAGGTTAGACTCTCACATACAGACACAAAAAGCAACAGACAGGTTGTCAGAAACACACACACACACACACACACACACACACACACACACACACACACACACACACACACACACACACACACACTCACTGCACCTACAAATGACCAGGCACATAGACTCATGAATGCAGAGGTACTCACATGTAACTCACCCAAACAGGAAAGGCCACTCTGGTGCAGTCCTCAAAAACTTTGCCTGCACACAAGAAAAGTAATTCTCATCAAAACACTTAAAGCCACATCTTATCGTGTCTAAACTACAAAGCCTACATGGTGAAACACCCCACAATCCAATATTTTGGTCATAGGAGATTTCTCTGTGAGACACATTGATGCCCCTCTTAACCAGGCTGGATAGGGAGAAAGTTACAGTTAATTGTCTGTTAGGGGCCAGGATCCACCAGATCACACAATCACTCAATTCACTTATCCCCACGTACCAGTATGACTCAGTCATAGTCCATGCGGGTGTAAATGAACTGAGATATAGCTCCTTGGACTATATAAAGAGAGACATGATTGAGCTCTCAGAATATGTGTTGTGTCACAGGCAGGTATGAGGCTAGCATTGATCAGCCATCTATCATCTCCAAGGATGATGCCACAACACTAACAGAAAATGATTGACTTTAACAACTGGCTTAGCTACTGATGTCATTCTAAAGGGGTCCAGTACTTGTCAACCTGGATGAACATCGTTGACAGGCCACGCTGCTTTGCCAGACATGGTCTTCACCAGTCATCATTAGGTTTCTGAATATTGGCCGAAACATTATCCAGTCATTTAGTGCCTTATTTAGGCATTGCTAAACAGATAGCAAAATCTACTAAGGGAAAGGTAAAGGTGCTACTGCTCAGTGCTAGGAGTCTCAGCAAGAAGCTGAACTCCCTAGAAGCTTTCACCCTGGAGAATGCTGACATCTGTGCAGTTACTGAAACATGATTCAAAGTCATGGAAAGCAATCAGCAGTGCATGGCTATAACACTTTCCATATGTTCTGACCACCCAATGAACATGAAAGAGCAAAAGGTGGAGGTGTATCAATCTACATAAAGGATAAGCACACCTCAAGGCTGGTCAAACAATATGACATGCTTGAGCTACTCCATGTCCAACTAACCATGGGAAAATCAATTACCATATTCTTGCTAGCTGCAGGTCCCCGCCATGAACCAGGAAACCCATATATCATACCTGATGCTATTTGAATCACTCATGATCCAGCCCAGTACCATACTCATGGATGATTTTAAATACCCCTCCATTAACTGGGAGGCATACTTGACCACTAACATATGGACCCAAAGATTTTTTTGACTTTGTCAACTCAAATGCCCTGGAGCAGCTAGGAACAAATATCCTAGATCTGGTACTCACAAATATGAGAGAGTGCTGCACCATCCCCTCCTCTCATCCAAAGTGTGACATCCTCACTGTTAAGATCAGATCACAAAGCAGTCTCTCTTGAAATAAAGATAAAATTAGCCCCTCCACCTAATCACAAAAAGTTTAAGAACATTTCTAAGGCAAACGACTTTCTATTAACTGACGGCATGGCTAGTTTCCAAGCTCCCCCACACCCAGAAAACACTGAAGCCTATGCAGAGCCATACACAAAAACCCTGTATGACCATGTAAATAACTGCAATGAAACGGCAGTACCAGACCAAAATAAGCTCAGGTCAAACCACAAAACAAGCCAGTCTGGAGGACCCCTGGTGTTAAGTTGTACAACAAAAGAAAGAAAATCCTGTTGAGAAGTAAGAGGGAATGTGCACAGCAGAGCACAATGTCTCTCATTAGTCTAAACAAGTGAAACGGAACAAGTAAAATCTCCCAAAGCAAACTTTGAGTGAAAAATAGCCTCAAAAGCTAAGGATAACTATGAGGCATTTTTCGGTTTTGTCCACAATCTTAAGGGCAACACCCAACAATGTGCAGACGTAGTTGTAGGTGGCATCACCCATATCCAGCCAGAAGATATAGTAAATCTCCTGGTCAATAAATTCAGCTCAAATTTCACCTCCCCATCACTCCAAGTTATCCCCCAAGAAATACCTCACAACACTCGCCCAGCAATTATCACTAAAGAACAGGTTGTCACTGCACTCTCTAAAGCTGAGAACATGGCTTCAATGGGTCCTGATGATATACCAGGTTGCCTCTTAAACAGATTGAATCAGGACCTATCAGGCCCATTCGGATCTCTATGTAACCATAGCCTCTGGACCAACTTTGTCCCAGTAGAGTGGAGGACAGGAACAGTCATTCCTCTGTATAAATAGGGACCATCAGCTGACCCAGGAAATTACAGACCTGTAAGTTTGACTAGTCTTATATGTTAGGCCATGGAATGAATAATCATGGACTCGATAAATAATGACATGTGAAACCCCCAAACACTGGACCCAACCCATTTCAGCTTTGTCAAGGGCAGGTCATGCCTGCTAAATCTAGTGGACTTCTTTGAGAAGGGTCATGGATGAGGGTAAAACACTGCATACCACCTACCTTGACCTGGCCAAGGCCTTTGATACAATTTTCCACTCAGGTGTTATAAATAAACTCACAAAACTAGGCATAAATCCCTACATCACCATATGGATAGTCAGTTGGCTCATGGACAGGACACTTGATGTTAAAGTGGGTGAATCCAGACCCAGCAAGAAGCCAGTTACTAGGGGTATGCCACAGGGCTCAGTGTTGGGACCACTCCTGTTTGGAATATACTTCTGTGAAGTCAAGGTTAATGTGGAAGGCCCCTGGATGAAAAAGTTTGCCAACAACTGCAAGCTGGGAGCAATCACTGAATCCTGCAGCAATATAGATATCTTTCAGGAGGGTCTAAATCAGACAAATTATTTTGACAGAGCCATGGCCTAAAACTAAATGAGAAAACATGCATTATCATACCCTTTGAAATGTCAAATACACCTGCAAATTACAACATTAATAACATACTCCTAAGAGTAGACTCAGAGGTGAGAGCTCTAGGTATACAAATAGATAGCAGCCTGGACTTTGACCACCATGTGTCTGCAGTGGTGAGGCACTCCTTCTATGTAGTACAGCTTATAATTAAAGGTATGGCATCCAGATCCCAGAGAGTTATACTCCCACTGTACTCAGTCCTCATTAGACCAACAACAAATACAATGCGCCATTTGGCATGTAACCTGACTAGGCATTTACAACAGCTGGCGCAACCTTTGAGGTTCCCCACAAAGAAAATACAAGGTGTAATCAGCATGTCTATGCAGATTGACTAAAAACCCTATCCCTTTACTCTGTCTCCTACCAACTATTAAGGGTTGGCATATGCTTAACCTACAAGGCGCTTACAAATCCAGTCCTTATGTAGCTGTTGCATATCCGCAAGACAAACAGTACAAGGGTCCCCTGATCTAGGGATCTAAACTTGTTCTGCAACTCAAACAAAACATGCTGGAGAAATAGATATGTGTGTCAGAATTTACCCCTTCTGTGGAACAGTCTTCCTATTCATTTTAATCACAGCCTGGACCTCTTCCAATACAGTTTGGATCAATGGATGGGGAATTACAAATTCACTTTTTTAATTTCTCCAAGTCTTTTGGGCTTCTAATACCATGACGGGAATGGATCCCAGTCCTAAGTAAAAGTACAATTAAAGTTCATAAAATCAGTATTGTTTCAATCTTTGATGTCAGCCAGAAGTGCTCTTCACAGCACCCACAATGTGCCCAGTAATGACTCCTTCTGCAATTCATATGGAATTACATGCATTGGTAACATATCTAAATAAGATTGTAAATTATTTTTTGTAAGTCCCATTGCTCATACCACTATTGAAACTATCTGGGTATCTTTCTTCCACATTCCTCTCATTACTGGCTACAGATCCTGGTATTTTATGACTTTGCGTCTCTCTGTACACAAGACACTGAAGTCACTGGGTGTAGCAATTTCAATGATCAATGCTGCTTTTGTCTTTTTTTCATGGACCACTATATCTGTTTTTCTCGCATCTGTCTTTTGGACTGCTGGTAATGGATGATCCCATGTGATATAGACTTCATCATTTTCTGTGATGCTTTGTGGCTCATGTTTCCAGTGTTTTTCAGCCACTTCAATACCATAATGTTTGCACAATCCCCAGTGCAACAGTCTTACCACATTATTATGCCTTTCAGTATACAGTCCTTCTGTCATTAGTATGTCACAACCAGCAACAAGGTGTATGACTGTTTCCAGTTTTGTTTTACAAAACCTACATTTATCTGTTTCTCTCACATGTTCAAAGTACTTTGTAAATCAATGTGCACATATCCCATTATCTTGGGCTGTCAATATTAACTTTTCATTATTTAGTTTGAATTCGCCTCTCCTTAATTATTCCTGCATTCAGTTCTGATCAACATGAGATTCTTCCAGGAGTTTTCTATACTTGCAGCTGTATTTATCCATATTTCTTACCTTCTCATCTGATCCTTCACCTTATATTCTTTCTTTTGTTTTTTGGAACATTCAATTGCTGACTGATTTTTATCTACTTCTGGTTTGATTTCCATTCCTGCTTGAAGCCGATATGCTTCTGCTAGACTAAGCAGGGAAGTCATCTTAGATTTACTCTCCTCATGTTTCAAAACTTTCACTATGTTTGGGTCTTGTGAGGTCAGCAGATATGTGTGTAGTCCCACTATTGCAGAGCTACACATGTAATCATTTTCAAGGAGGCCCATACCTCCTTTGGAATGGGGAATATATAATCTTGGTATGCACTGATTTTTATAAATAATTTGATGAGCATGAAGCATCCTTCCTGTTTTTCTATCCAATCTATCCAACACGTTTTGGGGCCAGTCAATCACTCCAAAACTGTAAGTTAGGACAGGAAGACCAAACTGGTTTACAGCTTGATTTTCATTCCTAGATGTCAATGCTGTTTTCAGAATTGATTTAAATCTTCTAAAATATTCCTTAGTAAGTTTTATTCACATTTGTTCATGTTTTATTTTTGATCCTTCATCAGTTCCCAAATATTTATACACTCCCACTTGATCAAGTTCTTTTATATCACATTCCTATCACAAACTGATGTTTTCTTGGTGCTACAACTTTCCTGCTTTAAAGGCTGCTTTTGCACATTTATTAAGACCAAATGACATTCTTATATCATCTGAAAAACTTTTGATAACTTGCAGTTGTGTTTTCAGTTCCTCATCTGATGAGCTATACAATTTTAAATCATCGACAAAGAGAAGATGAGAAGCCTTTACACTTTGTTGTTTTCTACAAGCCAAATTGGGTCTATATCAAAACCACGAATGTTCTCAACTGTGAATACAAAATCACCGACACATAAATGCCGAAGTGCTACAACAGAGAAAAACGTGAACAGCTAAAATCAAAACACGGAACGTATTTCCGAGAACAACAGCGCCATACAGGTACGGAAAAGCTACGTAAACAAATTTCATTAAAGACACTTTTGCTGCGCCCCCCACACCCCCCACTACTTAAATATACCAACTCCGAGATCACACTACAGTGGGGAAAAGGATATATTTCCTCTTCCCCACAAACACCCTGCTGGCCATGGAAATACAATCGGCATTCCGATTTTCGCTGTTTACGTCTTTCGCTCTTGTAGTACTTCGGCCTTTATGTGTCACTGTTCTTGTATTCACGGTTTTGAACATTCATGCTTTTGATATAGACCTGCCAAATTATAGCCATGGCCTAAACTGTTAAGTATACAGCTTAATGGGTTAAGGGCAAGACAGAATAGCAGTGGCGACAAGGAGTCACCCTGGAATATCTCCCTTTGAATTTTTATCCCTGGAATAATAATTTGTCCTTTATCATGACTTAATTACAAAGTGGTTTACCACTGTTTCATGGTCACTATAATGTAAACGATCAGTGGAGGATGCATTTTATACATTTTTAAGCACTCTTTTATCCATGAATGGGATACTGTCAAATGCTTTTTTGTAGTCAATCCATGCCATACGTAGATTCTTCTCCTTTTTACAGTTCTCCACTATGATATTATTTAACAGCAAATGATCCTTTGTTCCATAAGACTTTCTTTTACTGCTCTTTTGTTCTATTGCCATAAATGAGTTTTCTTCTAAATGACTATAAACTCTGTCAGCGTCAATTCCAGTGTATAGTTTGTATATCATAGTTTGTACATCGTCGGAAGGCAATTTATTGGTCTATAGTTTTTAGGGCAGCAAGTAGGAGCATAGTTTTTCCTATTGTTAACCAGGTTGGTTTATGTTTGCAGTGTGCATATAAATAGTTCTTACTCATGGCTAAATCTTCGTGCAAAAATGTTAATACTTTTAATCAGAAGTTAGGCATTGTATCTGGGCCTGTGGTTTTCTAGTTAGAGGCTTTTCTTAACTTTGTTTCAATCTCTCTGGCTGTTACTTCACCCCATTTCATATCCTGTACATTTAAACTTCGTATTCTTTCTTTTACTTCTTCTATCCATTTATGTTTTGCATGAGCTTCATAAATACTTCTACAAAACAAAATGTATCTATTTCTTCTTTTTTTGGTGATCATTCAATTCCTTTTATCTTGTTTCCAAATTCTTTATGAAACATTTGAGTCATCAGTATATTACTTATTTTGTACTTTTCCTTGATATTTATCTGTGTATCTTCTAAGTTTTTCTGCCTTTTCTGATATTTTTAGTTTATTTGCGATAGTGCATGATAAGTCCTGATCCGTTATAATACTGGACATTGCTTTTGTCATGTCTATATTTCTGAGTATTTTGTTGATCTGTTCCCTCTTCTCTATTCTTCTAACAGTGACACTTCTTGTCTTAATTGCTTTATAGTTTTCTCTATTCGATGCTTCCATGATCTTATTCTATTTCTCCCCTTCGTTTCCCTTAATACCCTGTGTTCTTGTGGTAGAATTTTATCTGTTATTAATTTAGCTGCACATAATATATTCTGTTTATTCTGTTATATTGCATGGATCTCTATGGACAGTCCTAATTACCGTGTTCTTTATTTTTTCAAACTTCTAACTTTTTGTGTTTTATTGACCTTCTGAAGTCTATTTCTTTCATTGATCTTAATATGTCTATTAAATCAAGTAACTCTCTCTTAGCTCATTTTCTTCTAAACTGAGGGCTCATTTTTTGTTCTCCATTTCCTGCAGGCATTCTATAGAACAGTTCTACAACATCTTCCTGTGGCACATTCTCTTCAGTTTCAACCTGTGTCATCCATTGCTCTGTCATATAGGAACTCACTCCTCAACATTGACTGAGTCAGAGTTGCCACAGTCTCCTGTTCCTTCCCTTGCTGTGCAGCTTCAAGTGAAAGTTTATACTAGTTTTCTGTGAAAGGCTCCAAAATATCTTCATATGACAACTGACCTGTTGCTTCCTGTTCCACTGATTTCTCCTTAATTTGGATGCCCATTGCTCTATCCTGCTATGGTGTTTTCTGAGTTAGATTTTCTATACTGAATCCTTCACTTCTCAGGTACTCCATAACCTCAGTTTCTATTTCTTTAACTTCTCCATTACTGTTAATGATCTTCTTTTCTACTTTTCCTTTATGTCTTCTTATTTTTTGAATTGTAAAGTTTTCCAAGTCTGGATTCCTTTGCCTGTATTTCTCTTCAAATATCTTTGGTGCTGCTCTTTTTTTGTATTGATTAGTTTTGCTTTCTCCCTTGCATAAATATTACACCATATTACATCTCTTTTTTCCCCCATGTCTACATTTCCTCTTCAGATGTCTCCTTATCTTCCTGCTTCTCCTTAATTTGGAGACTCAATCCATCATGCTGTGATGTAACCTGTGTTAGACCTTCTCCACCAAATCCTTCACTTTGCAGGCACTCCATAATTTCAGCTTCTATTTTTTTAACTTCTACTTTACTAATCTTCTTTTCTGCATTCCCTCTTTGTGATATTCGTTTTTTATTGTGAAATTTTCCACATCTGGATGCCTTTGCCTGTATTTCTCTTCGAATATCTTTGGGGTTGCTTTTTTGTATTGATTAATTTGGCCTTTGACTTTCCATAGATATTGTATAATATCAAATCTCTCTTTCTTTCCCATGTCCATATTTCTTTTTTATACTTTTCAAAAATCTCTAGGTTTTGTTGTTTATATTTTCGCACTTCCTCAGATGCTTCTTTTTCCAAACAGATTAAAGTTTCTTGGTCTATATAATGATTTTCACAAATCTGTTGTATTAATGAACACTAATTTTTATTTGAAGCTTCCAACAGTTTTTCTTGTGGAAGTATTTTTCTTTCCTCTAATTTCTCTCTTAATTTTTTTGTATATCTTGTGCCTGGAAATGCTGGGCTTTTGCATAATAGTAACAGTACAAAATGTCTTTCTTATCCTCAAAAGTCCACTCTTTTGTCTTTATGGCTCTTCTTTGGCCTATCAGTTTTTGTGGGTTTTTGTGGACTGCTACTTCCTTCTACAACTGGGGGGGGGGGGGCATCCTCCCATTGTAGGAATGTTTCCGTATTTTGAGGATTCTACGCTGTCATTTTTTCCAGTCCTGGCACCAGTGCGCCTACCAGGATTGGGCACTTTTTTATCCTGGGTCTTGTTCACCCAGCTATCTTTTTAAATGTTTGACCTACTTCTGTCCATGATATATGCTATCTAAAATACAGTCTCTATATTAGTGTTGTCTTAGTGAGGATTTTGTGAAAAACAAGATCCACCTCATAAAGATACTCTCCAAGACCTGAAGATGAATGCACTTTCAGCAATACTACTGCCCTTTGCTTGCTGACTTATCATCTCTCCTTTTGGACCCACTCTTGAGGTAGAGCTTATGTTCCTTATGCACAGGGGCAATCTGTAAAATATTCAAGGCATAAGCATAAACCGGTACCATCCTCTTGCCTCCCTAGGGACCATATATCAGGTAAAATCAGGTTATATTGGCTAGGCTTGTCAGGGCTCTTAAGCCGTTAGCCTAGTAATCTCTTATGAGCCTATGAAGTGTGTATAATAAGTGTCTTCCACACCTCCTTACTCTGAGTACAGTAATGTATGCTCATTCTTTATTGGCAATACTTTAAAACCAATTTTTACAGGGTCAGCAGCAGAAACAAATAGTTTCCCTATACCAATACATTTGGAAGATATCAGCAGCAGAATCATTGTTGAAGAAGAAAAAGATGATGATATTAACTCACTTATATTTATGAGGCAGCCTGTGGAAAGTGGTATGCAGTCCCCGAGTTTATTGGCAGGATCTCACACCCCACAATACGTTAGTAATTCTACAAGAAGTGACAGTGCATCACAAAGTCAACACATGCTAACATTACAGTTGTGCTTGAAAAGAAAGGAAACCCCTGCACCTCTACACCAGTACCTCCAAGCTGAGATGAACCCGGTGCTGGCAGAAATAAGGAGGTAACAGTGTCCATGGTGACACCTTTACAAATGGGCACCAGGTACAGGAATTTTTCAAATCTACCCAGAAAGGGTGTAAACCATTGGCTGCCCAGCAGCAAATGTGCCCTGACATTGTTAGGGCTCAGTGCACTGCCACAGAAGGTCAGCGAGAAATGGGCAGAGTCCTGCAGGGTGTAAATGAGGATTTCCACCACTACATGAACGTGACAGAGGGCAGGGATAATGCCATGATCACACTGATGCACAGCATGGTTGCACACCAAGCATTCATGTGCACATCCATTCATACGCTAGTTAGGATTTACCAGACTCAAGTAAAAGTCAATCTTAAAAGGGAAAGAGGATGGAGTACTGTCCAGACACAAGGGGCAGATCACATTGGACTAGCAATGCCTCTCAAGAAAGTACAGTTATCAAGAAGATATATTTTATGCAGGCCACATTAGTGTTTATCTACACCTAACAGAATCTCTTATTTGAGGTCCTGGTAACAGTCCCACAGCCATGTTAGATTAGTGTCTGCAAGATCATCTGCATCAGGCAGGTCACAAGATTGGATTAACTCTCCACCCAGCTCTTGTGACAGCCACTATTCAAAATCACTTGTACCATCACCTAACCCTGTCTTTAAGAGATTTGTATGGCACATTTGACCTTAAACTACTGTGATTCAAGTGTGACATTTCTGTTACTTACAGTTATGTTACCTGCACACATACACATCAATGTTTAACTTGAAGGGGAATAAGTTATTAAATAAAGTAAAACAAACACGCAAACAAACAAAAAAGGGGGTGGGGCTTAGGATACTTTTCAGCTGTATGCATTTCATTCCTCTAATGGTGCTGCTTAAAACCTCACTGAACTGTGGAAATAAAACTGCACGCTCTATCCTCAAAAATTACATTCCTCTAAACTGGAAAATATCATACATATTCACTTACACAAAGGGGGCAATAACACAGACCCATTGCCATTCTATCACCCCTCTACAAAATATTAGAAAAAATGTATTCACACCCAGCTTTTAAACCACCTACTTACCAACAACCTCTTATCTCACACCCAACACGGGTTTCGCCCACATCACAGCACCACAACTGCATTCCTTAGCTTCACTAACATTGTAAACTAACAAAAAAAACTTAGGAAAATACATCTCATCTATCTTCTTAGACCTCTGTAAGGCCTTTGATACAGTTTCTCACCAGAAACTGCTCACTGAGCTTGTCAGCCAGAATCTTAGGCACTATTCTCTATCATGGTTCCACAGCTACCTACAAGCTGACAGCAAGCAGTCAAATAGCAACATGAGTTCTCTACTCTTCTTTCTGTCAACATAGGTGTTCCACAAGGTTCTATACTAAGTCCCCTACTCTTTTCCATTTTCACTAACCAGCTACACAAATGTACTCCTCTTGCCTCAGTCATCCAATATGCAGAAGACTCAACCCTCATCTGTTCTGCATCTTCTCTTAAACAATTAGAAGCCACTACTCAACAGTCCTTCTTCAAAGAAGAAACCTGGCCAGTTGAAGCTAAACTTATATTGAACTCATCCAAAACTAAGCTGATGCTCTTCCACCCCACCAAAACATCCAGTACCCCTACAACATTTCAGATACACTCCAACAACACCACCATATCAGCTGTCTCCCAACAAAATTACTAGGTGTAATAACTAACAATAAAATGAAATTTGGTATGCACCTAGTTCAAGACTCACATTAAATTAAGCTCCCTGTATAGAATCAAGCCTTTTCTTACTAATCAAACTAAACACAACATAGCTAGAACCCATCTCCCGTCCACACTGCTCTATGTCTTCCCCATATTCATTAACTTAAGCAAAACAGACCTATCTAAACTCAACATCTTTTACAACAAAATAGCTAAATTCATCACCAATTCCCCACACAGATCCCACCACTGTTCTGTCATACACTAACTAAATTGGTTAGAACCTCCCCATCTGTTAACCTACATGCAGCTCATCGCTGCCCATGGAATCATTCACCAACCTTAAAAAAACGCTGCTTTACAACAGATATTTCTTCCGTACTTCACCACTTGACAACTCCGATCTTCTCATAAAACTCTCCTAAATGTACCTAAAAGTTACAAGGCCAGAGACTCCCTCTATTCTAACTATATATCCAGGATCTAGAATTCTATTCCAAAACATATTGTAGACACTACTAGCCCACTCCAATTTAAAAAAAACTTCTAAAAGAATACTTCACAAACAACTGGATCTGCTCCTGTATCTGCCCTGGCTAGTTCCTCAAATCCTAAACTCTCTTATCTCTTCACTTTTGCCTGCATATCACCCTCTCCACTGTATCATCCCACTACTGCACTACATCTGTTCCCTTCTACCTCTCACCTTACTTCTTCCTCCTCCACCCTTCTCACCTTTCTCTACCACTAACCTAAACCTGCTTAACTTCCTACTTGGTCTCAATAGTTTTGAACAAGTCCTAACTTCATATCCTAGACAGATGTGTTGAATATGTAAGTACAACTACCCCTCTGATCACAATTAACTTGTACCTACACCAACAAAATTGTATATTTAATTATTATGCATGTTACCCCCTTCATATTTGTTTGACTTTGAATCTTATTGTTTCATTGAAATTGTTATAATCACATTCACATTTTGTAAACTGACCAATGGAGATTTTCTCCCCAGGCCTCCACTGAAAATGGGCTTGCACCCAGTCGTACCATCTTAGTAAACAAATAAAATAAATAAATAAAGTTAAGATTGCAGTGATTAAAACCATTATTGCTCAATGCATTATTATTGTTACAGTTGGTAATCACCTACAACGGGAAAGTAGTAATATAAATTATTTATGGTAACACTAAAAATAGTCAAGAAAATCTGAGCATCCTACCATGTAAACAAACACTGCTGCCATCACTTCATCCTCACCACTGCACAAACGATAATGTTTTTTGTCTCTGAGGCCACAACTCTTTTTTTGGATATGTCCAAACCATTTTGCACAGTCTCGCACCAAATCCTGTTAAATAAACTAAACCAATATCACATATCAAATTCCAGTCTTACCTGGTTCCAAAGCTACTTAACTGACAGGTACCAAGTTGTGAAATGGGAAAATTCTCTCTCTCCACAGCTGCCCCTAACTATAGGAATCCCACAGGGTTCTATCTTAGTACCACTACTATTCACAGTCTTCACAAATGACCTCCATACCTCCACACAGCATGCATCTATCATTCGGTATGCAGATGATACTACCTTAATCTGTGCTGCACAAAACATTCCTACCCTCCTGCAAACAACTCAACTAGCATTCTCTGACGTTGAAAACTACCTTACCAAAACTCAACTTATCCTCAATAAAAAGAAAACTCAGCTTATGATTATAACCATTTCTAACAAAAACACTGATAACAGTCAATTCACTATCTACTTCACAAATGCTACTCCAATCGCTCCAGTGGCACAGGCTAGGCTATTGGGAATAATCATAGACTCCCACCTAAAATTTGATAGTCATCTCAACTTAACTATTAAAAAAGTACATGCAAAACTGGGATCACTCTACCGTATCAAACCAATTCTTACCAACAACACAAGATTAGTCAATGCTCGATCCCAGCTTCTATCTATCCTACTCTGTGCATCTCCCATTCTGACTAATCTCAACAAAACTGAACTAAGCAAAATGGAAGCCTGCTATAACAGAATTGCTCACTTTGCTGCAAATTGCTCATATAGAACTCATCACTATACTGCTTTGAGACAGCTCCATTGGCTTGAAATGCCCAACCTCATAACCTACAATCAGCTCTGCCTCTGTCATTCTATCTATTACCTCCTCAATAAGTATCTTGCCCTCAAAAACCTAGTACAACATCACTCAGCCAAAAGGCCTCTTAGATCATCAAGCAAACTACTACTAGAAGTCACCAACAGCTACAATAGCTTTGGAAACATACTATATAGTAGTTCAGTGGCTAAAAAATGGTACTCTCTCCCCACTAGCATACAAAACACATCGTCCAAAGCCTCCTTTAAAAACATCATTAGGCAACATCTCAAGCAAAGTTGGCAGTGCCATGATTGCTCCCCAGGCTAGTGAAAGTGGATAAGGTACACATACTAAACCTAGAGTACTTGATAATAGTTTTCACTCTTACTCACAAACACTGGCTAATGTACAATGTATGTACTGTACCTGTGTTCCATGTATGTATTCTACCGATGTTCCAAATTTCAGCTGTACACCACAAATCTATTAATTGCCTTTATTTTTAAATTAAATTAATATTTTCTTGTTTGTTCTCTCCACTGTAACTGCTGATGTGCTGCATACCACTGTAAAAACATGTCTATTGTAATTTGTGTGTATACTGATCATGTCTAAATATCTAAATGTATCTCTAATTTTACTATGTGGAGCTTTTCTCCCCGGGCCTCTGCTGAAAAAGGGCCTTTTCGGCTCAGTCAGACACCCCCGGTTAACAAATGTAAAATAAATAAAATAAAATAAATAAATTATTGTGTGTGACAAAAATGAAACAATCTGAGTGCAGTATCTTAGACAACATAGTTCAAAATGAGGAAACATTGCATTATATAAAAAATAATATGAGACATTTTCATTCAATTGCAAGGTATGAACTCATGTTAAATACTGAAATAACACTTTTTACTAAATGTACCACTTCAGGACATTCAGTATGTGCATACTTAGGTACACCATCTCACTAGAATGTACTGTGCAAAACAACTAAAAATGTGATTATTCCTTATATGATGTCTTACCACATCACTGAACAGGAGTCAGTGATCATACAGACATAACTTTTACAAACAGTAATATGATCACCTGTTCTGAAATAAAGAAAATAATTACTTAAAGATTAGAATGAATGTCAGATGAACAGTGATAGTAGACCATGCACCACACAGCATAGCAACAGATATCACTGTATGCATTAATTATAGTCTGTTTTTTACAACAAAGGAAACACTAACCTGAATGTCATGGTCCATAGTTTTGGACTAGAATGATGCCACCTTTGTACCTGCACAGCCACATGCAGTGCACAAGATTGCCACATGGGGTTCCTCACTACTGTTGCCAGCTGGTCATGATTAGTCATAGTAGGACTGGAACTGGGATTTGCAGTGATATCATAAGTCACTTTACCACCAGACTAGTGTGTGATCATGTTGAACAGAATGCAACAAGCAGTTAATTTCCTTCATGCAGAGGCTGGGTCATAGTGAAAGGCGCCCCCACACTCATCCAGGCACCTAGAATGACTCATCAAGACACCAAAGACCATCTTTATGAAAATACATGTCTGGTATTTGGCTATGTTGCTGTTTTCTTCAACAACTCCACTTGTATTATTCACTGGTCATTAGCCATGGCTCCAGTGGATATCCAACATCACCTAAAATAAAAAAAAATAGAGGAAAAAGTGTGCGGGGGGGGGGTCTAAACAAAGAAAAGGGTAGTTTAGTGTTCAACAATACATTTTACCATGACTACATGCTTAAATAAAAGAAAAAAGAAGAAGAAAAAAATTCCACTTACCAACAAGATAACCACTAGGCATCCCACAATGTAGAGGCAGCAAACAGAAATAGTGTGCCAGATATGGGATTCATGTGGACTGCTAGGATGCTGGGCAGAGATGTTGGTGATGCACCCCCATACATCACACACTGCCTGCCAGTTGATGAAATGGAAGCCTTTCCTATTGTAGTACTGTTCACCATGTCAACAAGATGGTGTCATAATTGTAACATGGGTACAATCTATGCAAAGAGTACCTCAGGGAAATGTGTCACTCCATAAAAGTCCACATAGTCCTGGGTCATTCCTGATGTGACACTAGGAAATACTTGTGATTATCCACATGTGCCAAGAGTACATCCAGGAAATACCAAAGTATCCTAGAGGCAGAAGCCTGTGAGATACCCTTCATGTCCCCAGTCTGTCTCTGGGAGGTCCCCATGGCAAATACTGTGAGGGAAATACATAGCTTTTTATCCACAGGGATAGGAAGGACACACATCCCCCTAGTGCCCTTGTGGGGGCCATACATACTCACTAAACCCTTACAATATCCCTGACCACTCTGAGCCTATCCAGTATCTCCTGATTTTCAAAATTATAGTGAGCTATTCTCTGCTTATATCTCCTCTTTCTTTGTCAGTGAGCACCACAGAGAGAAAGCAGTTTTCATGCAGCCAAGATAAGCATCTCACAAAGGGAAATAGCTGGGGTTAGGATAGCAGCAAATGACAGCATTATCACAGACTGCAAAGTAGTTAGAAGAGGCATGTGTCCACCTTTTATACCGAATCTGTGCACAGCACTGAAGCACACAAAACTTTGACTATGAATCACAAATAGGCAGGGGATGGCCTCATTAGCATAGGCTATTTTATATCATGTCTCATTTGCATCTCATTATTTGTTCATTTGCTGGCATTCATTTGTGACTATTGTGAGTTAGCATAAGTTGGTTCTATAAATCATGCCTTTGCTGCACATATTCAGAGATATCTGGGATTGCCTTTATGAGTTCACAGAATGACTATGAATACCCTCCCTTCTATTGTCAAAAATAAGAAAGTGCTTCTCTTTTTGACCTTCTGCTTCTTCTTCCTCTTTCAGCTTTTCCCGGTTAGGAGTCGCCACAGTGGATCACCTGTCCACAAATGATTGGCAGTGGAGTTTTAAGGTGTCGAGTTGCCAGCCCGGTGCCCAACCTTCCACAGAAGGCACACACACACATGCACTCATGACTAGGGCCAATTTAGAATGTCCAATCCACCTACAGCATGTCTTTGGGATGTGGGAGGAAACAGCAGCACTCCCACGTGACCACAGGGAGGACATGCAGACTCCACACAGAAGGCACCCCAGCCGAAGAGCTAACAGGTAAACCTCTTGCTGTGAGGTGGCAACGCTAACCGCTGCACCACCACGGCCACCCTCATGATTTGTAAAAGCCAGTGCTATGATTTTTGATGCTTGGAGGTTGAGAGGTATGTGCTATACACTGGTCATTCACTCTACTGTTGTACAACAAGATGCTACACACATGTCATTCACTCAGCTGCTGCTCAACACAATGCTGTATATAGGTTATTCAGTCTGTTGCTGTATACAATGCTGTACACAGGTCATTCCTTCTACTACTGTACAACTCAATGCCATACACAAGATATTCACTCTAGTGCTGTACAACACAATGTTATACACAGGTCATTCACACTGCTGTTGTACACAAGATGCTACCACAAGTCATTCACTCTACTTCTGTTCACAGCAGCACCATCTCTTGTAAATCTCACATTGCCTGTCAGTTTGTTGTAACTGAAATAAATAAAGTTCAGATTAATAATAATATTTATAAAACCAAACGTGCATACAATAATTACACCAAAAGTGTTGCTTATGCTCACAGGCACCCATTTACAACAGTATATATATATATATATATATATATATATATATATATATATATATATATATATATATATGAGCCGTTTATAACCTCGAAATACTGAAATGTCAAATTTCAATATCTCGAGACTATAAACCCGAATGTTTAAAATAGTGAAAGCTCATAATCGCGAATTTGAATATCTCAAATTCACGGTTATGGCCTTACGCTATGTGATGTCCGGGATTATGTGTTTATGGTGCACAGTGCCGTGTGCGGATCTAGGTGTTTTGTCAGGTAAGTGAGTGTTTTGTAAGGGATTTGAGTGGTGGTTAGAATGTGTTTGAGTGTGCTGATATGTTTGATGTGTGTGAGTGAGGGACTTGAGAATGTGCGTGTGTGAGTTTGCTTTTGTTTCCTGTTTGTGCAATCTCAGAGTTAGTATATATAAGTAGGGGGGGGTGGGGGGCAGAGCCCCCCCCTACATGGGGGTCAGGAGGGCTTGTTGTGTATGAGTTATGTATGTTTGTAGTTTTTGTTTGTTTATGTTGTGATGTGGGTGTTGTGGTTTAGGTATGGTGTAGTGTATGCGGTTTGTTCGATGTTTTGAATTCCGCAGTTTTGGGCTCGGGGTTTTGTAGTTTTGGTGTTTTGTGGATTTGGTTTCATAGTTTCAAAATACTGAAATTCAATATTTCGAGATTATGAAGTGAATATATATATATATATATATATATATATATATATATATATATATATATTTATTTATTTATTTATTTTTATTTTATTTTATTTTACATTTATTGACCGGGATAGTACGACTGGATACATGTCCATTTTCAGCAGATGCTTGGGGAGAAACGCTCCAAAGGTATACTTAGGCAATCATTACAATGTTATGTCGAACAGGCGTAATCATAACATAATATAAATATAACACATTTTACAGTCTAGTTAAATTTATGGAAATATACAACTTATTCTAGTACATTTAAATTTGTACAGTCTAACAATCTTCTAAACTGGCTTAACAAAGATATTTCAGTAGCACTGACAGACATAGGATAGATACACCCGTATGCATAAAGATTTAGTCAGGCTTGAAGCAGGGACATATCCATTGAAACTTGAAATACTCCTTGAGAGCTATTTTGAATTGAGATAGGGTGGTATCCAGGGTAATGTTAGCAGGAAGGGAATTCCAAATTTTGCCAGGAGAGTTGGTGAACAGGGAGTCACCAGCTGAGTTGTTGGATTTGATGGTTTGCACTAATAGTCTGTTAGATGACCAGAGTGATCTGGAGTTTGAGTGGGGGTAGATGATGTTTTTCAGGGCAGGTGTATTATCTGGTTGGTTAAGTGCTTTGTGAGCAACAATGAGTTGATTATACTGAATCTGCCTGTGTAGCTCTAGCCATCCAAGATAATTTAGATTTTTACAATGATGGGTTCTATAGGGTAGACCATTTGCAAATCTAGCTATGTTATTATAGCAGCTTGAGAGTTTAGTAAGATCAGATTTATTTAGGTTGGCCAGTAAAGGGGAAGCACAGTAGAGTGTAGAGAGTAGATGGGAGTGGGCAATGGAGGTCCTAGCATATGGGGTAAGAAATGTCTTCATCCTATAAAGTGAGCCCAGTTTTCTGTTAATGGTTTTGATTGTTTTGTTGACGTGCACATCAAACTTAAGACTGTTGTCTATAATAACTCCTAGTAGTTTTGTATGGGCATCTTTAGAGATAATGGTACCATTATTAGCCTTAATGGAGAGAAATAACGCTGTGGATTATTGAGTGGGGGTGAAAAGTAGGAGCTTTGTTTTATTAGGGTTGAGAATCAGGCAGTGAGCAGCAAGCCAGTTCTCTACTAGGTTGAAAGTAGTCTGAGTTATTGATAGCAGTTTTGTTTGTGAGGTGGCAGTGCTGATCAAAGTTGAGTTGTCTGCATATTGAATGCAGATGGCTTCAGGAATTACAGTGTGGAGGTCATTGATAAAAATGGAAAACAGAAGTATTCCCAAGATTGACCCCTGTGGGACACCTAGAGTGTTGGGTAGGAGGTTTGAGAGTTTGTTCTCCCATAAAATGGATTGTTGTCTATTGTGCAGGTAGGATTCAAACCATCAGAGAGGGTGGTTACCTAGGGACATTGGTACCTAGGGATATATATATGTATATATATATATATATATATATATATATATATATATATATATATATATATATATATATATATATGTACATATATATATATATATATATATATATATATATATATATATATATATATATATACATACAGCTAACACAAAATAAAAATTAGGATAAGGTTGAAGGACCACTGGGGGGAAGTGATCAATAAAAACAGGTTAAGTCCTGTTGCTCAGAATTTTATATTTTATCATAATAATTCTACAGATAGGCTGTCGGGGACTATATTAAATCCAGTACCTTTAAATAATAGAGGTGGTAAGAGTATTAAGTTGATTTTATGAGTTGTAACTGTTTTTATATTGTTTTATAGCTTCATTATATTTCTCTGTTTTTAAGCTATCTGTTCTGCTTGTTCTGATTTTCCTGCTAAGCAGTGTTTAAATAACTGATCTGTTAACTGTTTAAAGCATTCTTTAGAGCCTCCTTGCTGATTTTCTGCTCTTTTAAATGTTTTTGTAGTGCCTCACTATTGTATTTCTGCTGCTTTAAACATTATCTAGTGTTTCCAGTTGAAACTAGTGTAGCTAGTAGCTGTAGCATAGTTCAGATACAGGTTTGCTGCTTCTAGAACTGTTTGTAGTGGTTTCTTTGTTCTGAGCATGTTTTCCATGCCATCTTTGATTGGAAGGGGCCTATCTACACTTTTGTGAGAGAATTGTGCTGATTGGGGCCTGCCTGGTAAAGGGAGGCTGGTCTAGAGCTTGGAATAAGGATCCTCATTGATCCTATTAAATCTTTTTAAAGTTTTTTTCAAATTTTTAGCTTCTGGTATTTAGGCCCTGATTTTGAGAAGGTATCTGGTTGTTTGTACCAAGATGAAGTGAGGTGGGCTACTAGCCACAACTCTGAGCTGAGATAACAGATGACTAGAGGCTTCTGAGCTTCCAAAAAAAATAAGTTGCTTGTTTTTTTTATTTTTATTTTTATTTATTTTTTTTGCTTATTTATACTATTTTCTGCACTTTTTATTGCCTGTCACCTAAGTTTTCCTTATTTATTTACTATGTACTAAACTACACTGTTGTACTGCAATTGTCTGCTTTATTGTGCCTGTTAAATCAAATTTTATTGCTGTTTACAGTGTTTACAAAGTTTTTTTGTTAGTTTCACTGTTTGTTAAGTATTTACCGGTATTTCAGTGTTTTTAAGCTATCTGTTCTGCTTGTTCCGGTTTCCTGCCAAGCAGTGTTTAAATAACTGATCTGTTAACTGTTTAAAACATTAGAGCCTCCTTGCTAAGTATCTGCTGTTTTTAAACATTTTTTCCTAGTGTATCACTGCTATTTGCCTGCTGCTTTAAACATTCTCTAATGTTTCCCGATGAAACTAGGGTAGCTAGAAGCTGTAGCTTAGTCCAGATATAGGCTTGCTCCTTCTGGAACTGTTTGTAGTGGTTTGTTTGTTCTGAGCATGTTTTCCAGGCCATCTTAGATTGGAAGGGGCCTAGCTGCACTTTTGTTAGAGAATTATGCTGATCAGGACCTGTCTGGTAAAGGGAGTACTGTCTAGGGCTTGGAATAAGTATCCCCATCAGTCCTTTTGAATCTTTTTAAAGTTTTTTTCAGGTGTTTAGCTTCTGGTATTTAGGCCCTGTATTTGAGCAGGTTTCTGCTTGTTTGCACTTCATGCAGTACTGCACACTGCCATGCAGTTGTGCACCAAACCGGGACAGTTAAATTAAAAAAAAATTCCCTAAAACCCAAGCAAAAATGTCTATCCACTGAGCTCCTCCATGATCAATTCTGAATAACCACCCTAGTGACAACAGTGTTCAAGCTAACATTATGGACAGTTGGACTACCCTTGTTTCTCCTGCCAACCTTGTTGACTTGGGTCTCTTGAGGCAGTGTAGCAATTGCCTCATGTACACAGACAGCTCTCTATTAATAGCAAACTCTAGTACAGAGTGCAAGAGATGTATTTACACTGAGAATCTAGAATCCATACTCTCCCTCACTGACAACAGTAACACAGAGAAGGTTGTCAACTCACCCACACCACAACTACATATGTTCATAGTACCACTACTCATACGCATAATATGCATCAAATATGTAAATCCACATGTGGAGGCTCTCTCAAAAAACTTACCAAAACATCAGAGACATCCAAAACACAAGACTGCTACAACTAACACAGTCCCCACAGCACCCATGATGCATAGCAACACCAGTGTCTCACCTACCAAGCCAGTAAGGAGTAACACTCAAAAAACAATTTTCTTGTCTTTGCAAACTCAATAGTGAGACATGCAGATGTCCCACTCACTATGCTGGACAATGAGAAAGTCACAGTCAGCTGCCTGTCCAGTGCCAGGATTCATCAGATCATGCATGCAGTCAGGTCTCTCAGCAGCAAGTACTATTATGACTCTGTCATAGTTCATGTTGGTGTGAATGACCTGAGACAAGCTTCACTAGACTATATGAAGAGAGACATGGTTGACCTCTATGAGTATGTGTCCCAGGGTGGTATGTCCCTAGCCTTGAGCAGCATACTACTCTGGCCTAGAATGATGCCACAGTCTAAACCAAAAAATGATTGATTTCAGTAATTGGCTCAGTTTTTGGTGTCATTCAAAGGGGATCCAGTTCCTGTCAGCCTGGGAAGCCATGGTCAACAAACCTCATTGCTTTGCGAGAGACAATTTACACCTGGCACCTCTAGGCTTTCGGCTGCTGGCAAAGTCTCTTGCCTTCCCCATAGTGCCTTTTTAGGCAAGATGTCAAAAACAACATTACCAACATGAAATTAACCAGTCATAACAAAATAAGGGTCATGCTGTTAAATGCTAGCAGCTTAAACCAAAAACTGCACTCCCTAGAAGCACTTCTATCAGTAGAAGATGTAGATGTCTGTGCAGTCACATAAACCTGGTTCAAGGGCTCAGAGAATACCCTGGCCTTGCAAGGCTACAATGCCTTCCACACCTTTAGACCACAAAATGAATGTGTGAAAACCAAAGGAGGCAGTGTTTCAATCTATATTAAAGATAAATTCACCTCCCATCTAGTTAGACTGAACAGTTATAGATCCCCCTCCATGGGTCAAGATGCCAACGAAGCCTACTTGACCAAACTGCAGACAATCCAAATTTTACCGAACACGCTGGTTTTGGGAGTTTTCAATTATCCCACCATCAAATGAGAAACCTACTCTAGCCCAAGCTCACTAGTGCAAATGTTCCTTGACTTTGTTCATTCAAATGCCCTGGAACAAATTGTCCATACCCAACAAGGGAAACAAATATTCTGGATCTGGTCCTCACCAACATGTCAAACAGATGCACTGCTGCAACTGCTGGACCCTCATTAGTTAAATATAACCACAAATCAGTCATCTTTGAGCTGGCACTAACATCAGAACTCACAAACGGTGAACTCAGACTAAAAAATGGCACCAAGGCAAGCTAGTTCCTCCTAGGTGAAGGAATAAATGCATACAAAGCCACACCACAAGCTGGATGTGGTAACTACACTGAAGCTTACACTAAATCCCTGTACAATCACTTTCATAAATGTATAAACTGGGTCATACTAGAAAGAATCAAAGCCAGAGCCCCAAGTAAAAACATGCTGCCATGGTGGACATCAAGCATCAACAAACTTTACGATAAACGCAAAAAGTTGCTGTCCAAGAAAACAAAGGCAAGGCCTCAGCAATGGAAAAGCATCCTCCTCAGCCTCAACAGGCAAATAAGACAACTTGTTAAATCATTCAAGAGCTCCTTTGAGAGAAATTGAGTAAGTACAGCCAAGAGTAGCCATAAGGACTTTACAGGTGCATACATAACCTAAAGGGTAGGACCTAAGCATGTGCAGAACTATTGGCCAACGATATAGCACAGACTGACCCCACAGAGATAGTAAACCTGCTTGTGGATAGGTCTGGTGAAAATTTTACTCTATTAGCACCTCCTTCCCTCAAACTTTCCCCACCTTGCATATCTGAAGAAAAGGTTCTCAAAGTCTTGTCCAAGGCAATAAAACACAGCCTGTATGGGACCAGATGACATCCCAGGCTGTCTGGTAAATAAGCTAAAACATGAACTAGCATCACCATTAAGTACACTTTTCGATCATAGCCTAACCACAGGCTTTGTTCCTGCAGAATGGAGAACAGTAACAGTTATTCCCCTCCACAAAGGTGGCTTAGCAAAAGACCTGGGGAATTACAGACCCATAAGCCTGACCAGCCTCATCTGTAAGGCCATGGAGCATATCATTATGGACCTCATAAATATAGACATAGGTGACTTCCTAACCCTGAGTCCTACCTGATTTGGCTTTGTGAAGGGCAGATCCTTCCTGTTAAATCTGTAGATTTCTTTGAAAATGTGACTAAGGCTATTGATGAGGGCAAATCTGTGCACACAGCATACCTCAAACTGGCAAAGACTTTCAACACAATCCCACATTCACGTATTACCAATAAACTTAGCAAACTAAATGTAAATCCCTTCATTGTAAGATGAGTTGCCAACTGGCTCACAAACCAGACACACACTATCAAAGTGGGTGACTCCACATCAACCAGCAGACCTGTTATGAGTTGGATGCCACAGGGGTCAGTGCTGGGCCCTCTACTGTTTGGTATATATACTTCGCAGAAGTTCAGGTCAAAACTAAGGGGTTGTGGCTGACCAAGTTTGCAAACAACTGCAAACTAGGTGCAATCATTGAATCCCCAAATTATATCAATATACTCCAGGAGAATCTCATGCAGACCAATGACTGGTGTATTAGTCACGGTCTCAAACTGAATGCAAAGAAATGCATTATCACTCCCTTCGGCACAATGTACCCTCACACTATCAAATCAACAATACCCTAAATACCCATGAAGTGGTAAGGGACCTGGGACCACAAGTTGACTGTGACCTTAACTTTGACTACCATGTGTCTACTATAGTAAGAAAAGCTTTATACATAGCACACTTGATTAGCAAAGGCATCACCTCGAGAGTAAAAGAAGTTATAACCCCCATGTACTAAGCACTTATCCAGCCCATAATTGAGTATAACACCCCATTTGGCATGTACCGTACTAAACACCTGCAGCAATTAGAGTGACCTCACAGGTTTCTAACAAAGAAGCTCAAGGGGCTCCAGCATGTGCCTTACACAGACTGACAAAATCCCTGTCACTATACTCCATATCATATAGATTTCTTAGGGCAGACTTATGCCTGGCCTACAGAGCTATCCAAGACCCAAACCTAATGAATTTGCTGCATATCTGTAAATCAAACGGGATTAGAGCTACTTGTTACAGGGACCTAAATATGGCCTGTGATAATAGGATATGCTGGACAGACAGAGTTATCTCCCAGCAACTGCCATGTCTTTGGAACAGGCTACCAATTTATGTAAAACAGAGCACTTCTATGATACTGTTTAAGAGGAACTTGGACGAGTGGATGGGGCACCTTAAACTCTTAACGGGGATAGAGCCCACAACCCTCCTGGACTTGGGCAGTCATGATTAAATGCAATCTTGAGTACTGACTAGCATTTCTATGGTATTACATTAATAATCTCCTATGATCCTATGAACAGCATGATAGAACAATGCACTGGAAGACAAATTGAAATTTTCAAATTTTTTCATACTTGATAAAAAAAAAAAAAAAGGTGTCATTTTTGACATCTTGTCAGATGTGCAGTGGAAAAGACTTGGTAGTCAATATATTAGTGAATAAAAAACGCCACGACACTGAACACAAGGATAGAATTAGCGCTTTTGTTTATACCAAATTGATAAACTTCATCAGATCTGATGAAGTTTATCAATTTGGTATAAACTAAAGCGCTAATTCTATCCTTGTGTTCGGTGTCGTGGTGTTTTTTATTCACTTGTTTGGTTTGGTATTTTCATTCGTTTTGAGTCAATATATTAGGTTTAAGGCATAGTGGGTTTACAATGATGAAAACCATACACAGACTTAGAAAGTCCCGAACCCATCTCAAGCATGACTCACAAATTCGCAAAGTTACAACTTACTACATATGCAGTATGTGACAAATGGTGCAAACGAAAAATGTTTAGCTGCTATTTTTATTATAATGGAATACAAAATATATGATCTCAGTTAAAATCAATACTACAAAAACACTGGAATTTGATTAAATCTGATCATGTTTTGTTTT
>NC_056746.1:848113680-848148680 GCF_019279795.1 Protopterus annectens | reverse complement strand
TCAGCATCTTAGCAACAATCATCAGTACAAAATTCTGGCAAGGGTGATTCTTCTTGAAATGGTCACCTACATACCTGGGAGAGAAACTACTAACAGAAAAAATATACTTGTCTTACCCTGTCAAATGATTGACTTATGCCTCTCAACTTCTGAGCATTAAAAACCATAGCACTGGCATTTAAAATTCAGACAGAGGGGCATAAAGAGGAGCACTTTCTTATTTTTCACAATATTTATGTAATAGACCCTATATAGTTAGTGGTAGTCAATCTTTATATAGGCTTAGTTTATGTATTCCAAAATTTAGCCAAACAATCCCCTTATGTTGTATTGATGAACCCAGAAAGAAGTGTCAAAATATGGCATGTCAGCAACTGGTGGGCTTTGGTTTTATTAACCTGAATGCACCAGTAAAGATTTTTTTTCAATAATTTTTATTTTGCATTTATAAAAGACACAGAAATGTTCATATTTACAACATGACTATAAAAGAAAGTTATACATTGTAGTCAATATAGAAACATGAAGGTCATATAACAAACCTATTTACACTATATACATAGATGCTTTCTCAAACAAGTTTGAACAATATAAAGACAACACATACATTAATGTCTGCAATACCATATTTTGTTGTGAGTCTGTGTGTATATTGCTAGGTTCCCTTATAACACATTAGTCTATAGTGTGCATGATGTTTTATGCGAGTATGATATTAAAGGTTTGTTCCAAAGTTGCTTGAGTTTTGCTGTTTTTGTTTCTTTTATCCATTACTATTTTGTGAGCTAATAGATGTTTAAAAGCCACTTTCTTAAAACCCTCCCAACAGATCTTCATAGAGTCTATCCATTTGAGGGCTATATATAGTTTCATTAATGAGAATATGGTTATAAGTGAGTTTGCTTGTTTTAGTGAGAAGTTAGATGGGTGAATATGTAATATGGTAAATTCCCATGTAAGTGTTGATGATCGATATCCCACTTTTTGTAATTGCAATTTTAGTGAATTCCAGAGTTTATAGACACATTTGCAAATCCAAAATATATGCATTAAATCTGCTATCTGATACTTGCAGTGTGGATAGTATGGTGCTTTTGTTGCATTGAATTTGTGTAGTATGTATTGTTATTTATCATAAGCTGTGTGTACAACAGTTTTTTGAAGGGGTATGCTTTTCAATGTTAGATTAATTGCATTTTGTATCTGGTGATCGTCCAAAGATGGTTGTATTTTCCTCGAATAGTTAGAAACAAGGAGGTCTTTCTGGAATTTGATTTCCCCTATCATTTTGTATGAGTTTGGAATTTGATTTCCCCTATCATTTTGTATGAGTTTGGAATTTGATTTCCCCTATCATTTTGTATGAGTTTGTTATAGTTTTCTTTGTCATGAGGATACTCTCCCAGAGCAGAGTGCATTTTTCCATGTTACTATCGGGTATGGTAAGGCTTTGGAGGTAACTGGAAAACATCTCTTTGATTTGTCTAAGCATTATGATGTAAGACTTAAGTAGATTCAGACTATTTCTCATTTCTTAGATAGTACAATTAAGTAGTGGGTAGATATCTTATATTCTTTTTTCTTTTAATCGGGGAAAGGAATCTAAATCTAGCATCTTGTTATTTATTTTTAAATTAGGATTTTTATGGAGGGGTTGTAATGCTATCAGAGCTTGCCCCAGGTTTAAGGAATGAAATAGTGTTTGTGTTATGTTTATAACATGTTTTAGAGTGTCTATAATTTTGTGCACTTGTAGATCTTTTTTGTTCAAAAATGGAAGTACTTTGGGACTGATGCCTAGTGATTTGATGTATCTGTAGTATATTATCACCCATGGCGGTGACCACATTTTTGCTGATGGGTTATACTCTGTTATTCTTAGTATTCTGTTAGTGTGGATAATAGAATAATAAGTTTTAAAATCTGGTAGTTTCTGATACAAGATTCTGGTCTATTTAGGATCCCATATAAATTTTGCTAGGGAGGTATGAATTTGTTTAAAGAATTTATTATGTATAGGTATTTGTGATGTCATAAATATATACGTTAGCCTAAGTAGTATGTTCATTTTAGCACCAGTAAAGATTTAAAGAATAAAAAGTCATTGGCATTCAGAAATCTGTAGCTGAAATACTGGTATGTCTTTAAGGGGTTAATTGCATATATCCTATGGGCCTCCACTGTAAGTGGCTTAAGGTATTACACAGTGAAGACTCTAGCTTAGCTGGGTCTTTCTTAAGACTTTTTACTGAATGATTTGTCTGTGTGATCTTTTTATCCTTTGAATATTATTTTGGATATTTTGCAGGCACTGTAATGTTTACAGACATCAGGGTTGATCTTGTTTCCAAAATATAGCCACATATGTTATACTGACAATCTCAGAGAAAAGGCGAATCATGGCATGCTTGTAGCTGGTGGAGTTTGACATTATTGACCAGAATGAACCAATAAACTTAAAAATTAAAAAGTGAAAGGTCATGGACATTCAGAAGCCATGTAGCTGAAACAGTGGTATGTCCTTAAAGAGTCCTTGTCATATATCCCATGGACCTCCACTATGAAGGGTTTAAGGCATTACACAGTAAAGACTGTAGAATAGCTGGCTCTTTCTTGGATTTTTTACTTCACAGTTTGCCTGTGTAATTTTTTTGCTTTGGTTTATGTATCTATCTATCTATACCTGTATACACATATTAATGTAGATGTAGATATAGATATAGATAGAGATGGGGATATAGACATGGAAAGATATATATGTGTTGTATTTTACTTGCTTGAGTCCCTACTGCTCACAGAGTACATTGCAAGTGCTTGTTTTTACATCAGCTCATATGGGCTGCCATTCAAACAGGAATTCGGGTTCTGGCAAAGAGCAACTTAGGTATGTACAATTACCATGGGGAGTGAGTTGGATTGACTAGAAGTTTTAGGATTAGAATTAGAGAAAGAAGTTTGGGATTAGGGCTGGGCAGCAACTGGGAGCTGTAGAGTTAGGGTTAAGGAGTGGTGTTAGGCAATAGGTTTGAGGAACAAGTGAGAGTTTTAGGTTTAAGGAGTGAGATTTGTGATTAGCTGGGAGTTTTAGTTTTAAACATCAAGGTTTGACATTAGGGTTAGGGAGAGAGAGTGGTACTTACAGAATCAGGGAGCAAGTTTTGGGATTAGGGTGAGGGATTGTTTTGGACATTTAGGATTAGAGTCAAGGTTCTGGATGGGCTCAGTGTATAGTAGTAACAAGCTACTCTGAGGCTGGGTACTTGCCATTATGAGCACACCTTGCGGCAAGCAGGTGAGTCATGAATACACACATGTTCACACACTACACAGTCACACATTTAGAGTAGCATAACATAATCTATCTAGGAAAATAAGACAATGAGGCTATGTAATCTGATCAGTTGCTGTAAGAAGCCTAAAGCAGCTGCCTCTCACTGTCTATTTTTTCTATCCGAGGCTTATTTATTTATTTACATTTGTTAACCGGGTAATGTCCGACTTGGCCAGATATCCTGTTTTCTGAGGAGACCAAGGGAGAAAATCTCTGAACAAAAAGCACATAGAAAAATCATTAGTACAAGGTACAACAAAGTAAATACAATAATTATTGGATTAGATTAACAGCATAGTGGGATTCAAAATAATTGACGTAATATATATCTTGTATTAAAACATAATACAAAATTTTCAGGAACTACAAAAAACTGGAATGAAGTAAAGGTGTTTTTTTTACAGGAGGAGTACAAAGGATAGTAATTCATAAGAGAGCAGGAGAATAAAGGTTAGAGAGTATATACACTGTTATAGGTAAAGTAACTAACAGCAGATAGAGTTATCCAGGGACTGTAAAGAGTATAGCCAGTGTTTAGTAAAATGTTGTTTTAGTAGTAATTTTAACTTGTGACTGTCTGGGTTTTTTAGAATGTGTTGAGGGAGCGAGTTCCATGTTCTGGCTATTTTGTTTGAATAGAGGGATTCTCCATAGAAGTTATTAGATTTAGTTACCTTTAGAATTAATTTGTCAGATGATCTAAAGGATCTAGAGCTAGAATTTTGTTGAACTAAATCAATGAGAACAGGACAGTTATTGGGTTTGTAGATTATACTGCGAGCAGTGGTTAGTTGCTTGAGAGATAATAGGCTGGGTAATTCAATCCATTTGAGTTGGTAAAGGGCATAACAGTGGTGAGACTTTATGGGGTAAGTTAACGGCAAATTTAGCTATTTTATTATAGCAGCTTTCTAGGTTAAGTCGGTTTTGCGCAGATTTGTAAAGATATGAGAGCAGTAAAGGAGGGTGGATAGTAGGTGGGATCTGGCAGTAGCTAGTCTGGTGTTGTTGGTTAGAAAAGGTTTAGCCCTGTAGAGTGAGCCAAGTTTGCAGTGAACTTTTTTAGTTGTCAGGGATATGTGTTTATCGAATTTAGACAATCATCTGTTGTTATACCAAGTAATTTAGTTTGATTAACTGGTTCAATTTTTGTACCATTAGAGGAGAAGATGGAGATTGGGGGTGTAGTATTTATAGTTTTAAGCAAAACCACAGCTAGTAACAGGGTTTCAGCAGACTGCAATACACAGAATGTTATTGTGTTTTGTGCTTCAAATTTTACATAGGTAAAACTAAATGGAAACTGAAAGAGAGTGCGGGATGATTTGTATTGTACGAGAAGAGGGAGTGACATTAGTGCTTTAGCATAACACACACTAACAAATGGCAACACACATACATTTGTATTCCAAGTTTTGAAAGTTGTGACTGAGAGTGGGGGCGGGGCTTAGTAAACATGACAGAAAATGCAGACTTACAGTGGATATTAAGGTTATTAGCGCATAGGGGAATGGGTCTGAATGACCATGTACTCCTAAAAACCAATATTAAAGGCAAAGAAAAATAGATACATGTATTATTCTGCATTTTTGTGTTTTTACTTGCTACTTTTTTATGTGCTGTTTTCAGATGATGTTGCTTTAAAAGTAAATGCCTTGTGGATTAATTAGAATTCTGCATTGTCATGTTAATTGATACTAAAATTTAGTATAAAAGAAGTTCATTTGCTTTACTTTTTTGTCTGATGAACTGGTGGTGAACACTACGAAAGCGCTAACTTTTAATAAAAGCTGTGGATTTTACAACTGCTGAGCCTTGCCTTTCTGCCTGTTACTAGCTGTTGTTTTGCTTGGAATTTTGTTTGGGTCTGCTGCTGGAATACACTCACTGCCTTTGGGTTTTCTTACTATTTATAGTTTTATTGTAACCAAAAAGTATCAGCTTAGTTTTGTGAGGGTTAAGTATCATCTGGTGGTTAGACAGATAGCTTTCAATGTCTTGTAGAGATTTTTGTGTTTTATTTTGGAGTTCCTGAAGTGTAGGGGCAGAGCAGATAAGAGAGGTGTCATCAGCGTGTTGAATGACAGAGGTAAGTTGACTAGAGGAAGTGAAGTTATTGGTAAATAAGATGAAGAGTATGGGTCCAAGTGTGGATCCTTGGGGTACTCCAATAGAGATTGGTATAAGGGGGGAGAGTTTATTTTTCTATTTGGTAGACTGCTACTGGTTGGAAAGATAGCTATGAAACCAGTTAAGGGATGTTGGGCTGAGGTTATATTCAACAAGATTGTTTAGAAGAATTTGGTGTGATACTGTATCAAATGCTTTGGACATATCATGGAAGATAGAGGACACTAGTTGACCTTTATTTTTGAGGAGGTTTACAGTATTAGTGAAACTAAGTAGAACAGTATTAGCACTGTGTTTGGGACAGACACCTTGCTGTGAGTTGGATAAAAGGTTGTTCCTAAGGAAGTGGTCGAGGAGTTGTTGTTGAATACATTTGTCTAGGATCTTGGCTAATGGGGAGAGAATGGCTATGGGTCGGTAGTTGAAGAAGTCAGTAGAGGAACCGCCTTTGTGTAAGGGGATAATATGCAATGTTTTCCAAAGTAGAGACACATACTGTTCTGAGACAGAGCAGTTGATTAAAATAGATATTGGATAGGAGATAGTGACAGCAGCTAGTTTTAGAAATTAATTTGGGAGATAATCGGCAGCTAGAAAACTGGGTTTTAGTTTGTTAAGGAGCTCTTTTATGTAACTGGTAGGAATGGGTTTAACACAGAATAAGGTGGGATTAGAAGCTGTGGAGGTGGATACTGTTAAGGATGTGTTGGAGTCATTACTTATTTGGGAGGCTATTGAATTAATGAAGTGAGTGTTAAACTGAGATGCTATACAATCCGTGGCATCATTATTTATTTATTTATTTTTATTTTACATTTGTTAACCGGGCTAGTCCAACTGGATACATGTCCATTTTCAGTGGAGGCCCGAGGAGAAAAGCTCCACTATCTAATACTTAACAAGCTAAGAATATACAAGTTATACAGTAAAACCATTTTCATAAACTTCATTAGAGGCTATCTAAGTGTCTGAGTACAGTGTGAGTCAATAGCATGAGTCTATAATAGATACTTTACTAGGTTATGAAAGTTATTAATATAGTCATAAGTAACAAAATCTATAGTTTTATATAACTAATGAGCTATAGCCAGAAACCTTTTTAAAGGAAGAGAGGAAAGGAAAATCAGGTGAGAGGAAGGGAGGGAAGGAAAGGAAGAGAGCAAGGTTACCCAGGGTTATTGCAAGAGCAAAGCCAGTGGTTAGTTAGGAAGAGTTTTAGATTGGTTTTAAATAGTGGAATAGAAGTCAGGGATGTAAGATCTGGTGGTAGTAGATTCCATATTTTGCCAATTGAGTTAGAAAATATGGAGTCACCTGCTACATTATTTGCTCTAGAGGTTTTTACAAGAGTTTTGTTACAGGAACGTAGATTCCACATGTTGTGATAGGGCTTTATGTGGGTAGAGAGCATTGGTGTGTTTTCAGGGTGGTAGAGGACTTTGTGGGCAATAGTAAGTTGATAGTATTGGATGAGATGGGGTAGTTCCAGCCACCCTAGTTTTATGAGATTCAAGCAATGGTGAGTTCTGTATGGGGATGCAGTGGCAAATCTGGCGATATTGTTGTAGGATGCGGTTAGTTTATTGAGGTTGGACTTAGACAGATTAGTGTATATAGAAGAAGCATATAAAAGGGTTGATATTAAGTGGGTTCTAGCTATAGTAGATCTAGCCTCAGGGGTTAGGAAAGGTTTGATTCTATAGAGTGAACCAAGTTTCCTGTTAGTTGTTTTTATAGTGGAGTTGATATGACAGTCAAATTTTAGTTGGTTGTCAATAGTAATACCCAAGAGTTTCGTGGTTTGGTCAGGAGTGATAAGAGTGCCATTGTTTGATGTAAGTGTGAAATCAATGGAGGGTGATAGGTGAGTGGGTGGAAAGAGCAGAAGTTTGTTTTTTTTGGGGTTAAGTAGGAGACAGTGGTTAGAGAACCATTGCTCAATGGTGGTGAAGGTGTGCTGTGTTAGTGAGTGAAGTTCAGTCTGGGTTGAGGCAGAGCAAATGATTGTTGTGTCATCAGCATATTGAATACAAGTAGATAGAGGAGTGGCTAGATGTAGATCGTTAATAAAAATGGAAAACAGAAGAGGACCTAAGATGGAGCCCTGAGGAACTCCTATAGAGGTGGGGAGAAGATTAGAGAGATGGTTGTCCCAGAGAACTGCCTGTTTGCGTTTTTCAAGATAGGATGTGAACCAGCTTAAGGCTTGATTGTCAAGAGAGAGGGAATGTAAGCATTGTAGGAGAAGTTGATGATTAACCATATCGAAGGCTTTAGACAGGTCTACAAAGAATGCAGAAGAAGTAGTGTTATTGTTGCGATTTATGTTGATAGAGTCAATGAAGGATAGTAGGGCGGTGGTAGTACTGTGGTATGGGCGAAACCCATGTTGGCAGTTAGCTAGGAGATTGTTGTTTAACAGGTGATTAAGTAACTGTTTGTGAATACATTTCTCCATAATTTTTGCAAGAGGAGATAGCAATGCTATGGGGCGGTAGTTAGAATACTCTAAAGAGTCACCGCCTTTGAAAAGAGGGATGATGTAGGAGATTTTCCAGACAGAAGGGATAGTACATTCTTTACAGTCCTATTAATTAGTAGAGAGATGGGGTACGCTATTGCTTTGGCACCTAGTTGGAGGTATTCTGCAGGTAATTTATCTGCTGAAGGGGTTGTTGGCTTAAGTTTTTGAAGTAAGGACAAAATGTAGGAGGTAGATATGGGTTGGAGGTGAAATGGAGGAGGGGTGGAGCTAGGCTTAGTAAGTTTGGAGATGTCAGGGCTTTGTTGTTCAGCTAGCTTTAGAATGGCTGAAGTAAAGAAGGTGTTAAAGGCATTAGCTATTTCTGAGGGGGAGTTGGTATTAGAGCCTTGTGGAGTAGGTGTGGCTGGTTTACCTGGGGATAGAAGAGTATTAATAGCAGACCAAAATTTATTTGGTTGGTGGAGGGAAGATTGTTGTAATTGAGTGTAGAAATTTTTTTTATCATTTAGGATAGCTTGTTTCGTCATATTTCTTTTTTGTTTAAACGAGAGATGGTCAGTTATATTTTTAGTGGTTCGCCATGTGTTCCAGGCTTTGTTTCTTTTAAGAATTAGTTGCCTAGTTTTGTTAGAGAGCCATGGTGCTGTTTTAGATTTTATACGTATGGAACGCAGTGGAGCATGGTGTTCAAGGATGGTGAGAAAGGTATTATTGAAGTGGTTAACTGCTTCATCTATTGGGAGTGTTTTAAGAGGTGACCAGTTGACTTGCATAAGTTCATTTTGAAACAGATTGGGGTCAAAATGCTTTTTACAACGGGTTGATCGAACTTGGGTTGGGATGGAAAGATTAGTTTTATGCCTGATGATATAAGTTAGGAGTGATCACTAAGGTCATCTGGGAGGGTGCCTGTTGTATATTTTGCTGGGGACTGTTTGTTAAGATCCAATCAAGTACTACTTCTTTGTTACTATGCTTGTTTGCTCTTGTAGGGTGTTTATGTGTTGAGTAAAGCCATGCAGGTTAATAAGAGTAGATGGATTAGTATGTTCACATGAGTTCCAGTCAATATTCAAGTCTCCTAAAAGTATTGTTTCTTGGAGGAGATTTAGAGAAAGCCAGTTTAGCAGGTCTTCTAATATAGTGGGATTTTTCCCGGAGGTATATAGGTACAGATAATATTTATATTTTTGTGAGGATTAATTTGGAGTTTTGTGATAATTAATTCAGCATTTGTGCCATCTAATAGGGTATGATTTATTATGGTTAGGTGCAGGCCTGTTTTGTAGAGTATAGCTACTCCACCTCCTTTTTTGTTTAAGCGGTCCTGTCTGAGGATGTTGTAGCCAGGGGGAAGAATTTCGTTGTCTTTTATTGTAGGTTTGAGCCATGTTTCAGTTAGACAGAGGATGTCGAACTATTGGACTTCAAGTAAAGCATGTATTTGTGGTATTTTATTGCAGATGCTACGTATATTAAGTTGGGCAATTGAGAGTGATTTGGGAGGTTTTGTAGTTAGGGTTGGCTTTGGATTAGTTAGATGGCAGTTGTTTAGTACTGGATATAGGTCAGGGCCTGGGTTGGGGTGTATATCTCCATGTATTAGTGAGCTAATTAGTAAAAGGTTATAGAATTGTGATGGTTTGTACTGGTAAATGTCACGTTTTTTGGGGTTATGAATACAATATTTGGTGTGAGTAAGACGGTGATATTTAGGTAGAAGATAAGAGGTTTTATAGATGATATTAAGATTGTTAATGAGTGTAGGTGGGGGAGTAGTTAGGGTGTCTTTGCGTGGGATAGTAAGAGTTGTGGGTAGGCTTTGTTCATAGGAGGTTGAGAGATAGGTAGTGGTAAGGGTAGTTAAGAGTGTTAGTAGAAGGGTGGGGTGATGTAGGATAGGCATAGTTTGGTTGGATATGTGAGAGTGACTTGACAGGATGTGGTCTGAGGAGTAGGAGGGAGGGGACTAGTTATGGAGGGGGTGGGGACAGGAAGCTGTTGTGATTGGTAGGATGAGGGGGGGAGTGGTTATGTAGAGATAAATGTAGAGGTGCTAGGGGCGGGTGGGATTTGGGGGCAGGGAGGGGAGCGGAGTGAGCCCGCAGGGCGAACGGAGCGGGAAGACACAAAAAGAGTAGTAGTGCACAGAAAACAATCAGTAAAGGTGGAGAACCAGAAGGTAAGCTTGTTACAGGTATGGAAGAGGCAATACAGTGGAAGTAAGGCGAGTGGTGAGTGGTCAGACTGTGTATCAGCAGAGTAAAAGTAAGGAGAGATGTCAGTAAGAGGCCAGGGAGAGAAATAGAAGAGCAGATTGTGAGCTCGGAGGTCCAGGTATCAGAGGAAGGGTACAGGAGAGTTAAAGAGCAGCTAAAAAGGGAGTCAAGCAAAGTTAGAGGGTGCCACCTAGTGTCCAATAGATCAAATCAGAGTTATCCAGGTAGGAAGGGGTGAAAGGAGGACAGTAGTAGTGAACAGAAACAGTATTAAGGCTGGTGGATTTAGAACTAACAAGGGTGGCTATGGGAGCTTGTAAATAAGGGTTTAGAAGGGCCTCCAAATAAGATTAGGGTATTGGCTGCTGCTAGTCCTGGGCAGGTAGCTAGACCAGAATTCTAGGGCCAGAAGGTTTGGATTATTCATATACAGGTAACATACTTTTATAGTCTTTGTATAGTTGTTACTCCCGATGTATACAGTATTGGGGCTTGGTGGACACAATTTCAGGCTTTCCAGCAGGGAAGAGACACTTGTGAAGGAGGATGCAGGTTCCAGAAAGGCAAATATTTGAAATTTTTATAGTCTTTGTATAGTTGTTACTCCCGATGTATACAGTATTGGGGCTTGGTGGACACAATTTCAGGCTTTCCAGCAGGGAAGAGACACTTGTGAAGGAGGATGCAGGTTCCAGAAAGGCAAATATTTGAAATTTTTATAGTCTTTGTATAGTTGTTACTCCCGATGTATACAGTATTGGGGCTTGGTGGACACAATTTCAGGCTTTCCAGCAGGGAAGAGACACTTGTGAAGGAGGATGCAGGTTCCAGAAAGGCAAATATTTGAAATTCTAGATAATCATCCAGCACCAGTAACGGGACGTACAGCAGCCAACCAGTGCTGGGGATGAAGGTTTTCTTGGATTTACGAGGTCACTTATACACTTCCAGAATTTTTGGGGGTTATTCTGGTGTTTTTGCTGGCATAATTGAAAGTATATTTTTTGTCATGTTTTATTTGTTTCTTAGCCTGATTTCTTAGTAGCTGATATGCTATGAAGCAATTTTTGATTTTGGTACTTTGGTAGTGAGACCAAGCCCTATCCCTTTTAGAAGTAATTTAGTGTCTTTAGTTAGCCAAGGTAGTTGTTTGATTTTGGTGCATATCTTTCTAACAGGAACTACATTCTTCAGAATGTCAAGGAATGTTTTGTTAAAATATTGTACAGCAAGATCTAACTACAGCTGTTTTAAAGATGACCAGTCACACTGTTGTAGCACAGAGTTGAATATAGAAGGAGAGAAGTTATTTTTTGCTGTGAATGTAATTGAATATGTTATTAAGTTCATGTAATCGTTTCCTGAGAAGAAATGTGGGTTAGTGATCACTAAGTGAATCTGGAAGGCAGTCTGCTTGGTAATTAAGGTTAGGCTTATTAGTTAGAAACCAGGCTAATATTGATTGCTGTTTAATATGTTTGTCTATGTGAGTGGAGAAGTTAATAATTGGAGAGTAGTTATAAATATTAATTAAATTAGTTGGGTTATCAGAGGAGCATGTAAACCAGTCAAGGTTAAAATCACCTAGTATTATTGTTTCCTGGTTGAAGTTAGTTGATGCCCAATAGAGGAGGTTTTCTATGATGTATAAGTTTTGGCCAGGGGGTAGATAGGTAGCAGTTATTATTATTGTTTTGTGAGGGCTTATTTCTAAGTGAGTAGTTAGTATTTCAGAGTTAAGAAGGTCCAGATGGGAGCAGTTTAGTAGGGTCAGTTTGAGCGAGTCCTTAAAGATAATGGCTATTCCTCCAGCATGTTTGCTTAACCTGTCATGTCTAAAGATGCTATAACCTTTGGTTAAGATTTCATTGTCTTTTATATGGGGTTTTAGCCAGGTTTCAGTAATAACTGCTATATCAGGAGAGTAGAGGGTTAGAGTAGTGTGGAATTCAATTACTTTGTTTGTAATGCTTCTAAGGTTAAAGTTAGTAATGAGAAGGTCAGAGTTGTTCTTTTTGGGAAATATAGGGTTATGTAGGGGGTAAGAGAGGGTTTGAGTTAGTAAAGTAAGAGAAGTGGAGGGTGGAGATTGTGAAGTAAGAGAGTGGTTGATGTTGGGTCCAGGGTTGTGATGAATATCAGACAGGAGTTTGATTTGGGTTAGTGAATGTAGCAGTATGAATCTAAGTTTGGATATGTGTCTGTATTGCGTGACTAGAGAGAAACCTGTGGAGTGAGTGTGTATGTATTTGAAAGAGTAAAATAGTATGATAGAAGTGTTATAGAGCTGAGGCATAGAGTTCAGGAGAAATGAGATAGTTTATGCTAGTTTGGGAGTGATGAATATTTCAAAGGAGTGTTGGTGAATGGCGAAGATTGACTTGGTAAATGTTGTAAGATGTAGTTTTGTAGAATGTATAGAGAGTGGAAATTATTACAACTGTGTTGGTGATTGATCTTCCAGAAGGCACGGTTAAGTGATTTGAGGGTTAGATATGAAAAAAATATATAAGGAAAGAAGGGGAATAAATGTAATGATGTGAAAGGGGGAAATAGTGGGGAGAGAGATATATGTAAGTGAATGGTAGTAGTAATGGGGAGGAGTTTGATGTCAGGTGGGATGTGGGTGTAGACAGTGTTGTATGGAGGATGGGGACTGGCTAACTGAAGTAAGGGTGTGGTTAATACAAGTATAAGTTAAATGAAAGTGGGGGTGGGTGGGAATGAGAGTACTTAGTAGCTGCAGCTCTCCTAATGTCTACCAAACATTCCTGTAGCCAAGTCCACTTGTCATTCACTTTCTCTGAGAGAAACTACTTCCTCATGACAAGATAAAATCACTTGGCCATGCCCCTTTATGTGCGCCTTGTCCTTCTTTACTAGTGTTATCCCTATAACCATTTATAATGTCAGGACTCACAATGCCAAGCCCTAGAATGAGGGGACTGATTGCCATTTCTAAGAAAATTCCCTTTTCTCTGAGGTATGGCAATCTCAGAGCTGTTATATATAAGCCTTGCCTTCCATATTGGGGTATGACAAGGGGCTTGTCCGTTTGTAAAAAAATGGGGGTTACAGGAAAAGAGCACTGTTCAGTATTTGCTCTTCTCTTTCATTTTTGTTTTTTGTTTTCAGTGCTTAATTACTCAGTATTGTGAGCCACAATATTTCCGTAAGGAGCTGTTATCCCATTATGTTACCCCACCCACCTTATGCACCCATAGTTCCATTTTAAAAGTGTGAGGCCCACTACTGAGTGTCCCATAACAGAGAAAAATAAACGTTGATTACAGAAATATAACATAGAATAGTGAAAGTTGCTGCAACACTGTTTAGGATATTTCTGCAGGGTACAAGTGCACGTGTACTCCTCAATGTTTAGGCTGCACATCTCTCATCTTTGCTAACTGTACATAGTATCCTCAGAGTAAAAGGAATACACCAAGGTGCCACTACCTTGGACTAACCATATATTCTCATATAATAACGTTAGTGGCCTATAATCCTGAGAATCACAATTATATTTCCAGAACTGCAGCAGAATATATATTGGTATATGCACACCATCTCTTCATATTTTCATTTTCTTTCAGTATTAAAAAAGGTCAAGGTTTCTTAAGGCCTTCTTATGTTCCATGCCTCTGTTTATTGCAAGATCTCAATCACCATCCTCTGTAACATCTTCAACACTGCAATCTACCATACCTTTGTGTTAGGACATCTGGCTAGGCTTAAAATGGCTCACAAGGGCAGATAGCCTAGTACTAAACTATGAACCTATAATGAGGACCTCAGCACCCCTGCTGTGGTCTAAAAAATTGCCTGAAAAAAAGACATTTTTATCTTTCTGTCTTTGTATTATCTCCACATACACCATATATACATGCCAGCATTTGCTTTACTTTTGCTACTTACTTTCAATTTGTGTCTGGCAATTTAATTTTTTGTTAATGATGCTCCCCAGGTCTGTCTTGTCTTCTGGAATTTTAAGTCTGGCTGCTACAAGTGCTTATACAGCCCCTGTAATTTCAGTGCTTTAATGCAGCTCCATACTTTCCAATGGATTAAAGTGAAGCTGCTACTTTATAGATCATTTCCCCAGTTTTCTTTGATTCCATGCCTTCTCCCTCACTGGTTACTGTTCACCAGTACTGGTGTCATCTGCAAAGTTGTCCATGCCTTAGCAGCAGCCTGAGACAATAATAGTGCAACTTTGCACTTTTTCTGTCTAATGGCACCCCAGTTGACTGGTACATTCTTCCCCTGCCTTCTGCTTTCTGTTTCCTATTTTATAACCACATCTCTACACATGTCCAATGTGTCCTTCTCACTCCTATGTCTCTCTGTACCAAGAGCCTGTAATACAGAACTGAGCCCCAGGTTTCTCTGAAATCCATATTGCTTGCACACAGGCCTACCTCTGATAGCCTCCTTTTCCACTGTACAGCACTGTCTTGCTGACAGCTGAGAGCAAACTTTGTTGTAAAAACAAATATGAAAAATCATAACAGAATATAACAGCTAGACAAGGCACTGAAGTCATGTTATACGTCAGATGATGAATGGAATAAGGAACCATCCTCATGTCACAGAGACAAGCTGGCAAGACAGGATGATGGGAAAGGACTTGAGCTACCCCATGGTCACTATTCCAGTGATAGCTCTGTTACTTGTGGTGGTAGGAGGGACTAACACCAGTGCTCACTCCCGCCTGACAGCCACCAGCCACATGGAAAGCAAACATTTTGACAGAGGGAAAGAGCTCAATGAAAGCACAAGGAACACGTGCATAAATGTATGTGAAACACACCTGCATACATAAATCTCCAGGACCCTTATAGAAACGGGACAGGGCACACTACTGGTCCTTTATCCCACTTACGGAAGTCTGCAGCACGTCCCTTAAAGCAGGAGAGTATGTCTGTTTACCTAGGACTGCTTGCCTCTGGAAATCAGGAACAGAGTGCAGGGCAAGCAGTACAACTTGACTGCGGTCATTTAATTATATCAAGCATGCCTGAGCTATACAAGTGAGAATGCAGGCGAGAAACATACAGCAAACAAAATGAAAACAGACTCCTGTAATGTCTGTTTGGTAGGAATTATTGCGGAAAATAAACTAAGGCATTTTGTAACTTTTAAACTACACTCCAAATTTGATTTGCTAGTAGTTTAGCAAACTGGAAAAAACATGTTGGGAATAAATATTTTCACTGACCTTTCTGATAAAAGACAGGACAGATACGGGTTTAAAGACACTATTCAAAACTGATTTTTGTAATGGAAATAAATGTAAAACAAGTTTTAACAGATGTTCAAAAACACAAATTAATTTTATTCTGAAAATGTGAAACAAAATATGTGGCTGAGGGCATATGAAGAATCCTCCACACAATGGTTTATTGTTAATAATCTGATGATATTTCTAATAATTCCTGCATCAGGAAACATTTGCTTGGTTTGTTTAAACATGCCACCTTGTAGTAAGTTTACTACTGCTTTGATCTTGCAATATCAATCATGCTTATTACACATGGCCTTTCTGTTCTCTATATCAGTGTCATTTCATTTATGTAGATTGTGCTGTGCTGATACTGGAAACAAACCAAAACTTGACTTCAGTGTGAAATAGCAAGCAGCCCATCCCTGTGACCATTAAGTCTGTGTGTGTGTGTGTGTGTGTGTGTGTGTGTGTGTGTGTGTGTGTGTGTGTGTGTGTGTGTGTGTGTGTGTGTGTGTGTGTGTACACACACAAACATGTACATGTGCACACAAACACACAAAGCTACAGTATTCAGCTCTGTTTGACAGGCCATCCATCTGTCATGGATGAATGCTTCTGCTGCCTCTCCACCAGTGCCAGTCATATAGTGGGTCAAACTGTCTCCATCCCCTTAGAATGGGTAATCCAGCTCTAAGCCACCTCTTCCTATTCCACCTGCCATCTTTTTAAGCACACTCTCTGAACCCAGGTTATGGATGAAGTCAAGGATTTACCTGTCTTATCCTTCTCCCCATCAGGCCCAACAAATGGCCTTATTATGAGAACCTGTCACTGATGTTAGCTACAGTAGTGAGTTAACTTATGTAAATACCTGCATAAGTGGAACTTAAACAGAAGCAGCAATACAGAACATATGGAAATTAAAAACAAAATTTGTTACAGAGAATTTTATAAATGCTTCCATTGTTAAGCTATAACATCTACACTGCTGTGTAACAAAGCACCTCAAGGAAACTGGATGGATGGTGATGGAAAGAGTTTGACAAAGCTGATATTGAAAAGTACATCTGCATCTTAGAACTTGATAATATAGTAGGGCAGTGACCAAAAGTGTGCACAAGGTAAAGGGGCTATGTGTTATAGCTAAAATGTTTTGCTGAAAGAAGAATTCTGAGGCATGCCACTTTTACAAAATTGTGAATTTTTTCTTGTTTTAAAGTAGTTTATTTTCTTGCCTTATACATATTAGCTGGTTGCAATCAAGATACTTATCCAGGCATTTCCTAAAAAATCAGGATGCTCAAAAAAAACACTCCCAGCCTTCCATCTCCAAATGTGAAACACATTGCCTCTCACATTGTAGAGCAAATGACCAAAATGTGGAACGCTTAAGGTGATCCATATAGGACAATCTGTTTATACCCTGGATTCCCCTGGTAAGGAACCTTTGTGGGCATTCCAGCTGCTGTATATGTTTTGTCAGGTACATGCCAAATGGGGGCATTATACTTAATGATGGGTCTGATAAGGGCCAAATTAAGTGGCACTAGGACTCCCTTAGACCTGAATCCTATGCCCCTACTTATAAGCTGGGAACAATTAATGATTTTCTTACTAAAAGAAGGAAGCTCCAAAAAATGGTTGGATAACCAGCAAACCACTTTATTCCACAAAAATACAGCAGTTAAGCACTTTCATCTTTGCTTAAAGACTTCCTCAGAACTGCTATATTAATAAAAGACACCATTTAAATGCACACTTTCCAAAAAATCATGTGACATAACCAGCCAAGTAAAATTAGCTGATTTTAAAAATTACTAAATACATGAATTGAGCTTAAAATTAAAGTTAAAATTAACTTGTGGTAATCCGTTTTAATAAAAGTTAACAATAGCGGTAGAAAATATTGTTGTGACACACTTACTGTTTCCCTTTTTCCTACTTTGCTGTACATCCTTTTCCTTCCTTTTATGACTCCTGCAGGTATCGACATATAAGGATACCATAGAGGGGCAGCTGTGAATAATACATGGCTACTTAGTTGTGTGTGTGGTGCTTGATGTTGTCCTTCTGAAGGATGTGGATTTGTGAACACAGGCAGCCTACCAGTCAAAAGCACTGCTTTATATAGAGATATATCAGTCTGTTCAAGTTCTCTGTTCTTCTGAGATTATACCATGCAGAGTGCAGTCATTCTGTGAAATGACATTCTGTATATATAGTTAATTTCACTGTTAGGTCAACTTGCATAGTTACTGCATGACTAATTTATATATTTAAGTCCATTTAGCTCTCCATAAGCATGTTTTCATTTGGATAGCTCCAAATAACTTTGAAATGATCAAACAGAATTGGAGTGTATCCTTGAATCCTAACAATCTGACCAGTTCTCAAAATAAGTGTTTTTTTTTAGTGAAATGGCAAAAGCTCCTTCCTAAAGACAAAGACCTATATTAACTGACATATATTAGATGGAAGATGAAGTTCTGCACTTCTCCATATCTAAGCCAACGGGTATGTGCATTTGTAGCAAAGTATCAGATTACAGATTTCCTAAAAAAATATAAAAACTTTTTCATACTGATTAAGTATACAATGCAAAATTCTGCTGAAATGCAGAATGGTAAGCTATGCATCAGTTGATGGAACCATGTAACACTATAGGGCAATATGCTAAACAATGTAGATAACAGATATGCAAATGACCATAATGACATACAAATGCAGAATGTAGTCTAATGACTGCATAATAACATGTGAATGAGGCTCTCAGAAAGCAGGCTCACAGTTCATATACATGTGAATAGCATGGTATGTGTAGTTCTTACTATTCTAGCTGCATTGATCTTTCATAAATAAACTAGGGGCACAATGCGTATCTCATAGGCATTAGCTTGCAGAATACTCAAGATGTTCCTCAATACATTGTTACCACATGTGGGTGATAGAAACCGCTTCCCCAGTGTGACAGAGGACAGAGCACTGGCTTCGTCTCAGCTGAATGGAAAACAGTTACCATTATTCCCTTGCACGAAGGTGGTGCTTTCACTGACCCTGGGAACTATAGCCTGACTAGCTTTATCTGCAAGACCATGGAGCGAATCATCATAGACCTTATCATCAAAGCTATAGGTAATCTCCTAACACTTGACCCTACTCTGTTTGGATTTGTCAAAGGGAGATCATGCCCGTTAAAACTGGTGGACTTCTTCGAGACAGTCACCAAGGCCCTGGACAAGGGGAAATCTGTATATACAGTCTACCTAGACTTAACCAAGGCTTTTGACACTATCCCCGACTCTGGAATCATTGACAAACTCACTCAGTTAGGTAACAAACCTTATATCGTTAGATGGTTCACTGACTGGGCTCACAGATAGAACACATATAGTCAAAATAGGGGAATCCACCTCCAACAGCAAACCTGTAACCAGTGGTGTTCCACAGGGATCAGTCCTACGACCTCTACTGTTGGGAATATATTTTTCCAAAGTACAAGCAAAAACTAAAGGTCTGTGGCTGACAAAGTTTGGTGATGACTGCAAGCTGGGAGCAGTCAAAGAATCTCCAAATTATGTCAACATCCTACAAGAGGATTTTACACAAATTATTGGTGCCAAAGTCATGGCCTTAAACTCAATGCAAAAAAAAAATGTATTGTCATCCCATTTTCACTAAGAGTGACATTCCAACTAACTACCACATCAATAGCAACACCCTAAGTACAGACTCAGTGGTGACAGACCTGGGCACACAGGTTGACAGCAACCTTACCTTTGATCATTATGTCTCCACAGTGGTAAGAAGGACATTCTGTATTGCTCTTCTCATAAGTAAGAACATTGCCTCCAGAAAAAAAGAAGTTATAACCTCCCTGTACTCTTCCCTCATCGGGCCAATAATTGAGTGCAACGCTCCTTTTGGTATGTACCTTGCCAAGCATCTGCAGCAATTGGAGAGATCACAAAGGTTCCCCACAAGAAAAATTCAAGGTCTTCAGGATATGTGCTATGTGGCTCATCTGAAATCATTGTCACTTTATTCTGTTTCATACAGACTACTCAGAGGTGATCTCTGCCTTGCATATAAGGCAATTTCTGACCCTGCTTTATTGGAAATGATGCATATCTGCATGTCAAATGGTACATGGGTTACTCATTCTAAAGACCTTAATCTGGTATGTGACATTAATAGAACCTGTTGGAGGGACAGATTTGTCTCCCAGAGGTCACCACACCTTTGGAACAGACTCCCACTTTATGTCAAACAGAGCACCTCATTGGCACCCCTTCAAATGTAATCTAGATGATTGGATGGGTTACTATAAATTCACCCCTGGGGATTCCACCTGTGTCCCTCTTGAACAGGCCCAGTAGGTGCTGATCATGGAAATAATGGTAGAACTTGGCTAGGCTTGTAAGGGCCCTAGAGCCATTAGCCTAGCAACTCCCTAAGATCCTGTGTGGCTTTTATGATACCAACCACTTCCCTGAAATGCTTGAAGCTATAAAGTGTACCCATTTAGCAATAAAGGCCCTATCCAGTGTCAACATATACCATATGAGTACTATCTTGGGATCATCCCCAGACGCCAGGCTTTGGCAGCGATGGTCATAGTCATCAAAGAGGCCTTAAATATACGTATCTGGGACAGGCTGTGAGAGTGGTCAACACCTAGTGCCATTAGTAGTCCCCTATGTTGTGGCTATCTGCCTGACAGATGTGGTACACTGGTCTGCTGTCACAGGACCAGTGGTAGCACTAGAAGAGCCATTGATTATAATGGAATCTCCCTTCAGCATGAATGTTGACTCCTATGCTGTTCATTTTCCAATGCAGCAGGTGTGAAAGAGGTTACAATGTCACCCTATGAAATGAGTGTAGGACCACCCAAGAAGGAAACAAAAAGTGTCAATGAGTCCTGGTACAGTGACTAGATATGTGTGCTGGCATCATGGTCAGACCATGTGCAAGTACTGAACTTAGCCTGTTGTTCTGACTCAACTTATTCAGATGCCATGGCAGCATTGGTTTGCCCTGTGAATACAAAATACATGAGCTGTAGATGCGACAGTGCCCTCCCCATAAGCTGAGATACCCAGTGGTGTTCATGCACATGAATGGTAAATACATACTGGCAATAGTCACGTTCCTGTGCTTGTGGTTCTCTGAGTCTTAGCCTCAAAGTATCTATGCTGTACAATTGCAATGAATGGTTTGTTGGCCTGAACTCAATCTGGGTACAGTTGCTGTATCACATATGTGGTATGGCTACCAATCTGGCTGGTATCCATATGAGACAAATGGTGCTTGGCAACTCCTAGAACCTGTATCTACTCTTGTTGAGATGTAACCCCTTGTGTCATCATCTCCGTGCAGGGATGCCAAGAAAGACTCAGTATTTATGAGGGTTTTAATAGGAGGTGGATTTTTTTCTATCTGCAGTTCTCTCCACCGCTATGCTGAATGCCTAGAGTAGATCACACACTGTTCCAGAGAGGCAAGTGGGCTGCCTTTCTCTCAAGCAGTGGTTGCATGTAGGCCATGAATGCTTTAGCAGGACACCATTCACAGTAGGGCTGAATTTTCTAGTACTTTTGAAGGACATGATCATATGATCATAGGAAGTTACTGGGCTATTGGTCCTTAGGCCCTTATAAGCCTAGCCAAGAGTTTAGCCCATGTTTAGACAAGTCAACACCCAGAGCCTCTGTCTAGTAGGGGCACAGGTGAAATCCCAGGAGTGTATTTTCTGTTTCCTAACCAGTTATGCAGGTTGTGCTTAAAAAGGGATAATGGGGTACTCTGCTTGATGTGGAGAGGGTGTCTATTCCACAGATGGGGGAGTCTCTGGGACACAAATCTGTCCCACCAACAAGTCCTATTGATATCACAGACCAGGTTGAGGCCACGTGTACTGGTTGCTCAATTGGAGCTTGACTTGCGATATGCAGCAATCCCATCAAGGCAGGGTCTAAGATTGCTTTGTATGCCAGACAGAGGTCACCTCTGAGGAGTCTCTATGAAAGTGAGTAGAGGGACAGGGCTTTTAGCTTATCTGTGTAGGGTAGGTGTCTGAGGCCCTGGATTCTCTTGATGAAGAACCTCTGTGGTCTCTCCAGCTGCTGCATGTGCTTTGCGAGGTACATGCCGAAGGGGGCGTTGCACTCAATAATTGGCCTTATAAGGGAAGACTACAGGGATTTTATGACCTCTTTGTCCCAGGATGAGATACCCTTACTTATGAGGTGGGCCATGTAGAAAGCTTTCCATTCAATGGAAGCAACATGGTGGTCAAAAGTCAGGTTGCTATCAGCATGAGTGCCCAAATCCCTCACTACTGATTGTATACTTAGGACGTTGTTATTAATGTGATAATATGTGGGTTCATCACCCTCCATAAAGGGGATGATGATGCATTTTTTGGCATTCAGCTTAAGGCCATGTTTCTGGCACTAGTCACTTGTTTGGGTGAGATCCTCTTGGAGGACGTCCACATCACCTGGGGAATTGATGACTGCGCCCAGCTTGTAGTCATCTGCAAACTTGGTGAGATATAGGCCACTGGCTTTGGCCTGCATCTCAGAGAAGTATATCTCAAATAACAGAGGCCCCAAGACCGATCCCTGGGGTACGCCGCTCATTATGGGTCTACTGCTTGAGGTGGCTTCCCCAATTTTGATTAGGTGGGTTCTATCAGCAAGCCAGTTTGCTACCCATCTGGTAACATATGGATTGATGCTTAATTGAAAGAGTTTATCTACTATGCCCGAGTGGGGAATAGTGTTGAAGGTTTTGGCCAGGTCAATGTAGACGGTGTGCACCATCTTCCTCTAAACCATGGCTTTGGTGATTTGTCTCAAAGAAGTCAACCAGATTTAACAGACATGACCTCCCCTTGACAAAGCCAAACTGTGTGGGGTCGAGTGTTTGGAAGGTGCCAATGTCCCTTTTAATGAGGCCCATGATAATCCGTTCCATGGCCTTGAAGATCAGGCTAGTTAGGCTGATGGGTCTATAATTTCCTGGATGGGTGGATGCTCCATCTTTGTATAAATGGATGACAGTGGCTGTCCTCCACTCAGCTGGGACAAAGTCGGTACTCAGGCTTTGGTTGAATAGGGTGCCTAATGGTTCTGCAAGTTCATGTGTGAGTTCATGTAGGATGCAGCCGGGGATGTTATCAGATCCCATGGAGGCTGTATTTTTTGCCTTTGAGAGGGCAGTGATGACCTGTTCTCTAGAGATAAGGGGTGGGGGCAGGTACTAAGTATGTCCTGATTTGCTGATGGGGGAAAGAGGGGAGAAGTTTTCACTGAATCTCTCAGCCAGTAGATTGGCTATATCTACAGCATTTGTGTATGTGGTGCCCTTGACCACCAATTCTGAACAGATCTGCCTGCTTCCTTTGAGATTGCAAACATATGTGAAGAAGGCCTTATGATTGTCTCTAGTAAATGTGGCCAATTTGCCCTCAAAGTTTGCTTTAGAGGATTTTACTAGTGCTGTTATTTGCTTGTTCAGGCTAAGGAGAGATTGCTTCCAATTAGGCACCTACTTCTTCTTGGCCCTGGACAGCAATTCTTTTTTTCCTTTTATTATATAGTTTATTTATTGCAAATGTCCAACAGACAGTTCTGATTCCATGCATCTATATAAATGCTCATAGAATCAAGGCAACATTAGTGGGCAGGTGATGTCTGTATACAGTGGCATACTCATGTCAAACATATGCTGGCCTGCCTAATCAATGCAAGACAAGCTGGGGCAGGAATAAGTAGATAGTGGGGAGGGGGCACACATATCCTTTATAATGGTGTGTGTCATAAAATGCAGGAGTCTAATACCTTGTCTGGACGCCCCTGGTGGTTTCACCCATGGTAGATAAGCGTACTATGTACAGGGTAAGCATGTTTACAGCTGTCAAGCACAATCCCAAGAAATAGTGTGGATATACATATGTTGGTGGCACCATTTCCAGTTCCCAATCTGGGGGCACAAATGGTGACAGTCCTGCTGCAGTGGGCTGCCATCCCTTGGATGATGTTGTAGGTTAACAGGTGAATATCCTTGATAGTATAGGACAGAATGGACAGGGACACAGCTCTGTCACAATGGGCTGTCATTGGTGCATCTCAGCTGTTGGTATACTTCTCTTTAAAAATTTATAAGAAAATCTGAAACCAACACCTACATATTGGCATTTGTAGATAAGGTCAAATTAAGGTGAGAACAGCTATTAGAAGTTGACAGTTCAGGACAGTTCCAATACACACTGAGTTCAAAACATGTCTATCAAATTTGTTCAGGTTAACAAATATAAAACCAGCAAAAAAACAAACGAATAGTGTTATGACACCAAGCTTTAAAGATCATGTTGAATATTCAGAAAAAATAGTGGACCACATTAAGTGAAATAGCATAGTGAGCAGTGGTGACACACAGAGAAGTGGTGATTCAGACACACGCACAGCCTACATGATTTCATCAATGGAAAAATAGTGCAGTTTGCAATGCATGCAACTGACCAGACAGCAGCACCTGAATGAGTGCCAGTATGGTACTGAGAAGCATCACATGCACAAAAGAAGAGGTCAAATATGGCATCACAATTCAGAAACATGATGTTTATGTGATGAGCTGCCATGATCAGCTTATCTGAACACCATCATTTGTCAGTGAACAGGTGTATCACTTTATATGCTAAGAGTAGCATCTGATGCAGTTTATTAGTGACCACCTTCAGAGTTAGTGCCCAAAATGTTGTGCACCACTACTCTCTGCATAATTGAAGAGCCCATTAGTGGCTAGCATACCATTACCTACACAAATGAGACATAGTGACCTCTATCATGTGGATGCAGACATCATGCAGCTACCAGTAGACGTGTCATTCTCACATGGTATCAAGGGGATGCATGAACTGCTTATCCCATTGTACATAAAAGGCTTGTGTAGCATTAACTATCCTTGCTATTCAGATCTTTCAGTGACCAACAGACAACACACTAGAAATCTGACCTGCCATTTATACAGTGGGAATGTGGTCATACCTAAGTCTTTTGTTTGGTGAATTTCTTCAGACATTGCCATTCTTTTGATCCCATGATCTGACAAGTGTGCCTTTTGGACTGCCCATGTGAGCAAATACCTGCTTCCTTAATGTCTCTATCAACCATGTACTGGGCACTGCTATCAGGTAGCTGCTCAGACACAGTCCCACACTGAGGCAGCCATGGGGATGTGCATCACATGCAGTGTCCCTTCCTTCTGTGCCAATAGCAAAGTGTGTATCAGCACACTGTTGGCCCAGTGTCCCAGTAGCCTATTTCTCACTATGGGTATACACAAAAAAATGTTTATTAGTGACATAGCAGGACTGTCACTATGTCTGTGTGTTCCCTGTATACAGGCTGTAGGCACAGCCCCCCCCCAACAGGACTGCTACCTGCCCTGCCTGCCCCCCTGACACCTGGCTACATGAACACTCCCCTCAAAGGACTGTGACCTGTCCTGCCTGTTCCTCTGTGCCTAAGATCGATGACACATCACTCCCCTCCACAGGACTGCAACTTGTCCTGCCTGTTCTGTGTTTGCTGGCTGCATGACCTCCTGCCAAGAGTGTTAATCTAAAAAGAGATCTTCTGGAGTCAAAGTGACATTGTAGAAAGCAGGTTTATTCATGAACAAAATACAGTGGCATCTTGAGAATTACAAATTTAGCCTACAAGAAGCTATGACTATTTTTTTCACAAAATAATACAGGCATCAGCAATCTGTTATATATATCAAGCCATGTGGATGTTCTGGAATATTCTCTTCTATGTTTCTTACTTCTTATCCTACTCTTGTAACATGACCACTTAAAATAATTCTTACATCACTGACAGCCACAAAATATTTTTTTTCGGCCAACCGTCTTTGTTTTCCATTCTAATACAAATATAAACAGTTATTGACATGTCTAATAATTGTATTCTCCTTAGCTAATGTGAAATATTCCCGACACATCAAATAGGCTTTTGTTCCTTATCTAATGACAGCTCACGGTCTTCTACTATTCTGGAAACTTCTTATCACTAGCTACATACTTTCTAAGCAGAGGTAAATTGTCACTTGACTAACATTGCTTGTTCTGGCTGACAACATGCTTAATAAGCAGAAACAGCTAGGTTTCCTTATCTTTAAATGTAAAGCTATATAGTATCATATGCCTAACAATACCTCTAATCAACAGGGCTTAGTTATGCTTTCCTATCTGAACTTGTACAGAGGTAACAACAGCAAAATGTCTGAAGTAGTTTTATTTGAAGAAATCCATCTTAACACTTCTGCCTAAAAATTCCCTCTAATGACAGGACTGTCCTATCTGTTCCTTGTGCCCTGGACAGAGGAAGCCCACCACATAACTGCAGCCTGTCTTGACTGTTCCCTGTACACTGCAAGTTTGTGTCCCAACCCCTGCCTGTCAGATTTCTGTCATAGCCAGTGTAGTATTAGCACACACACACTGTGCCGTGCCATGTGCAGCAGTGACTGCAAGGCTGGGGTCAATTACCATGCATTCTGTCTGCTGTTAGTCTCATTATTTGGCACTATACCCCAATATCATAGTTCTCAGATACTGTATGCTGCCCCTCGTGGCACACTCTCCAACAAAATGGCATTTTTTTATCACACTAAGATAGGAATCATACAACACTTGTTATGATAATGACATGACTTACATGATAATGACATGACTTAAGATAGGAATCATACAACACTTGTTATGATAATGACATGACTTACATGATAATGACATGACTTAAGATAGGAATCATACAACACTTGTTATGATAATGACATGACTTACATGATAATGACATGACTTAAGATAGGAATCATACAACACTTGTTATGATAATGACATGACTTACATGATAATGACATGACTTAAGATAGGAATCATACAACACTTGTTATGATAATGACATGACTTACATGATAATGACATGACTTAAGATAGGAATCATACAACACTTGTTATGATAATGACATGACTTACATGACAATGACATGACTTAAGATAGGAATCATACAACACTTGTTATGATAATGACATGACTTACATGACAATGACATGACTTAAGATAGGAATCATACAACACTTGTTATGATAATGACATGACTTAGTGCTCTTTTCTCTGAATAGTGCTATAACCTATATTCCTCATTATGGGGCCTGATCTGGCTCATGCATGAGCATTGACTTAACATAGTGTGTGAGCTGGTAGAGCCTTGCTGAGCTACTACAGATTTGCATCACCCTAATGATCATAGTCATCACACTACCCAGCAGCATGTCATGGCTGTGCTCAGGCATGGAAATCATGGAGATTGTGCATGCTTGTGGAGCCTTGGCACATTAATGGTGTCATCTCTCACATTACTGAGTCATGCTGCCATAGCTGGGCATCATGCTACTAATGCCTGTCAATTCACATCACGTGTTATCCACGACACATAATTGTACTTCAAGGCTATCATTTTTACTCCTGAATTTTACCTGGTGAGTGGACATGGCTTCAGCAGGCTCCGACTCTGGCTGAGATATTATGTGGTACAGCAGAGAATACAAACTCTTTCTGCAACTGCAACATACTTAGCAAAGGGAGCACCTGTTTTGGGATTATGCAGTACTCCTATACAAAGGGGATGCTTGGCATGTGCTTACCTGGGAGGCGGTTGATGCCACTTATATCCCCTGTTCTGGCCAACAGTGCTGGTAAAAATATAGTTATCTGTGAAGGCACCATACAGACATGCTATGCCAGTGGAAAGAAAGGATTGAGATGAGAGAGATTCCATATTACAGCAAACAATCTGTTTTTTGCAGAGTCACTGTAGAGAGCTCCTGGAATGTAATGCTTTTCCTCTGTTTATTATGTTACTGTCCTAAACTGTTCCAGTTACATATGCATTTACCATTACTGTATAACTGTACGTAACACACAGCAATGATCAGTTGTGTTTTTTTTTTTTTTGTATTCTAATGTTTCATCATTGCTTAGTTTTTCACTACTTTTGTAGACTGTTTTAATCCACAGTTACTGTGCTGCAACCCTTCACTGTTCCAGTTAGTTATACCTGCTTGGTGTCCTTTGTTTTGTCATCTGTTGTGTAATAGTGTATTCTACTGCCGCTTTTTCGACTGTTGTTTCTTTTCCCAGGTCCTGTTTTAATAAATTGCAGCATGTCACACACAGACCATTGTATTACTGCCATTTTTGTTCACACTTTCATTTTTAGTTATGTTGCTTTGGTGTTTTGTGTTTCTCAATTTCTTTTCTTTTTTTTTTTGATGAAGGATCAGTTGTGGAGCAGGCAGAGGTGAAGTGGTGCCCACCATGCTCTGCACTGCTCACCATACTAATCATCAAGTCAACCACAGTCCCCAGGCCTGCCCCTCTGCTGGGCAATAAATGCTAGTGTCCTCTCTTGCCACTTCTTTGGTGAATGGCATAGGCTCCTCACCAGAGTGGCACAGAAGGCATGGCCTTAGGTGAAATAGCATCTTAGGTGAAGGGGGAAATTGCACCCTCCCACCCACTGCTCACTGCCCACTGCTCCCCCTTGCACATCATTCAGTATCCCCCATTCCTTCATCCCCAATATTTTGGCCTCCACACACCATTCAGATTACACTTTTCTCCCTTTTCTCATATTTTGCCTTACTTATCAACTTGATCCAGTGTCCCTTCACCATATACTCATTAACTGCCCAAGACTGCACTGTAATAACTGTGGAGTAAATAACTGAATTAAGCAAGGGGGGTGTGAGCCACTAGGTCCCTAGAAGCTACAGTGTTCTAGATGTTCTCAGGTGCATTTTAGAGATTTTTTTCTGCCCCTTAGGAACACATTCTAACTAGCCAAAACTGCAATTTAATGACTGTGAAGGAAATAATCAAATTAAGCCTGGAGTTTGGGGGCCACTAGACCTCCAAATGCCATAGGTATATAGATGGCCTGATAATTTACTTTTTTTTCCTAACTTTTTGATCCAATGATGGCCTGAAAAATCATAAGTAAGAAAAGAAATGTAGTCTTTTTTTCTTTTAAGAAACAGATACATTGCATCCAATACTTAATGTTCAAAGCTGACAAAACAGCAATTCTCAATAAATTGAGACAACTGCTTGCAAAGATGCATAAATCATATCTGGAAACAGTGCCCCCCCCCCAAAAAAAAAGTCACGGTTTGTGTATATCTCGGGTGTCAGAATGTGATGAGAGTGAAGGTGCCAATGGCCACAGTTATTTCAAGTAGTACATACATTATACAGTATGCCTTCTCACTCTTACCCATGAAAGACAGTGACCTTCTGTGTATCCCTCTGATGTCAGACTGGTACAAAACATGAAAGAACAAAAAGAACATTGAACATAGAACCATTAAAGTTTATTATTTCCTTTGAATGGTGGTTCACTGCTTGTTCAACCTTCAGTTCTTTGGCTTGGTGATTGGCTTATAATCACATAGTAACATATTGCAACCTGATGCTGTCAGACATATTTGAGGGCTTACCTGTATAATCCTGTTCTGGTTTGTGAGTGACTGTGCAGTAGCTTGGTAAGAGAAGTTTTTATTTGAATTTATATTTTATTTTTACCCCTGTTTTTCACTGATTGTAAGAAGGAAGGGATAGCTTGTAGAGAAGATTTACTTTGATTTGTATTTTGTTGATTTACCTTTAATTTCCACTATTTGTTGGAAAGGGATAGGTTTTAAACAGGCAAACTCTAGCCATCACAGGGGGATTAATCACCTATAAATTCACATAGACTTCAGAGACTACAGAGAGGACAATCCAGAGCTTATCTAAACAACCCTGTCTTGGTTGGTGATTTATTGATCTGTACTGTTAAAAATGGGTGCAACTGTGAGCAATAGAGAGTAAAGGAATTCCTGCATTTGTGAGACTTTCACAGCTTGTACGTTCAGAGCTACAACTTTACTGTACTTAATTTCATATTTAATTGTATATTGTTTCATTTAATATTTAATTGTATATTGTTTGTGTGATTTTTCTCATAAATGTTGATTTAAATTATCTTTGAATTCTGTGATAACTGATTTTGATTTTTCTTTTCTTTTAGAGTTTTTTATTTGCAATTACTCAAATGAGTACGCCATTCATGATTTGCTAAAGCACAGATATTTTGTATAGGCTAATAAATGCTATGTTTGGTTAAAGGTAACACTTGATAAAACTGGTGATATGTGTTTCTTGTGTCAAAAGTTGGATTTACTTACAATTATTAGTAGCAAATCTAGACTTACCGATGACAATTGCACTTGTGCAACTGGACAGTTTGGAGAGCTGTTGTTTCATATATTAATGACTGGACTGGTGGGATAAACCCCAGGATTCAGTAAGCTCTGCAGCAATAGTGCAAAAGCTGCTGCACGTAATATGGCTGACGAGCGATCCAGGAATGAGCTCCCAGGACGTGCACGAGCGCTCCAACACTATTCATGCATGGACACAGCTATGCTAATTACCCCATTTGCAGGTGAAAACCATGCAAATGATGTGAATTAGCAATCCAGGAAGCATGCAGGCATCTGTGCAGGAATAGTGTAACCTGCAGAAATGTATTCGGTTACTAACCGAATACATTTCTGCAAATTACAAAACAAAGGCATGACAGCTCCAAAGAAAGCATGTATTCAATGTAGTAGGCATTCCAATGGCAAAATATATGGCCATTGGCATGGAAAATAGTTGCAAAATTCTAAAATATAACTTTTATTTTTTTTTGGCCGATTTCGGCCATTTAAGCATAGGGCAGCGGTGAGCAAACAGTATTGGCCCAAAACTAAAAAAAAGATGGAAATAAGCTTTAAACCAAAATCAGCATTCTGCCATAATAGTCAATGGCATGCAGAAGACAACAATACCATTGAATAGTGGTTGCTAAGGGAGAGGGCTGAGTGTCAGTCTTTTAACCATGCATTAGCAGTTAGTTTTATGCAAATGAGGGGACTGATACTGAATCATAGATTTCCCCTCAGTGTTAGCTAGCACCCAACTGTGTAAGTGCAGCAACACCATGGTGCAAGCCTAAGAGGTAGCTGACTTCATAAGGGAGAGTGTCATGCATGCTGTAAGCTTATTGGAGCTCTATGGCCCGTGTTTGCCCTTAGCTAAGCACAGCTAAGGAAGGGGGTGTGTCTGAGGCTGCGCACCGGGGTTTAAAAAAAAAAAAACAGGAAATAGCAGCTCTGTTCACATCTGAGCACTGGGTATGCACGGCATGCCTCGGGGCTTAAATGGGAAGGCAATGGGAAGGGAAAACAGCAGTAGGAAGGCAATCAAGAAGAACTACCATAGCTGGCAGGTGAAATGTATCAGAATCAGCCAATTACACAGGCAGCAGCCCAGCCCAGCACACTACTATAAACTATGCCAACACCTTTCACTCTGGCTTTTCCCACAAACTCTATACCACTGGTGAACACAGAAGTGGACATTTTACCAGACAAAACTAACAAAATGATAGGGGCTGCATTTGCTCTCATAAATCAACATGTGGAAGAGGCTGAGGGTGGTGAGGATGAGAATGCCGATGACCAACTCACAGTGAGGAGAAGGAGAAGAGTGTACAGACCCAGAGTAACCTATCAGGGTCTACATGAGCTGGAGAGAGTGGAGAGCTATAGAGTGGACAGGGACCTCTTACAGCAAATTGTTGAGCTATGCCAGCCACGTCTCACACACAGAACCAACAGAGGGGAACCCATCGCAGTGGATACCAAGGTATGTGTAGGCTTAAGAATACTAGCCACAGGTACCTTCCAAAGGCCAGCTGGGGATGTCATGGGGATCTCACAGGCATCAGCACCCAGGGTACTCCACCAGTTCCTGGATGCCATGTCAGCACATGCCAGTGAGCACATATATTTCTCCAATACCTGAGAGGTGTTGACCAGCAATATGCGTCTCTTCCACCAAATAGCAAGGGCTTCCTCTCCATCAACTGCCAGGTTGTGTGTGATGCCCAAGGCATTATAATGAATGTGTGTACTGGCAACCCTGGAAACTATCCCATATCTGGCATATGACACAGCTGTACCAGAAATCTGCCAGTGGGGACATCCCATATGGCCAACTAGTGAGGGGTGCTGGTTATGCACTGGAGCTGTGGCTGATGACACCCATCAGAAATGCACACACACCTGAACAAGAACTCTGTAATGAGGCACACGCACAAACAAGAATCATAGCAGAGCATGTGTTTGGGATGTTCAAGTCATGGTTCCAGTGCCTGGACATATCCAGTGGAGCCTTGCAGTACTCTCCAGCTACATGTACACAAATTTTCATTGTATGTTGCATGCTACACAGTATGATCCTGTGGAAACAGTGGCAGCAGAAACAGCACGGGGCAGGACCACACAGCCCCCCACCATTGCCAAGGCCAGCACAGGCACAGAGTGACTCAGAGGAGGAACAACCTGAGCTTGCCCATGTAGGCAGAAGGAGATGTGCCCAGTATGCCCAGGCTTTGGCAAAGAGGCAACTCATAGCACATACACTGACACAGTAGGAACACAGGGAATGACACCTCTCTCTGACTCACACATACAGTTAAAGGGATGCCAGACATGACACTACCTGTGCTTAACCATGTATAGGGAGTGTACTATGTGGATTTGACATAGTCAGCCCTCCAGCACCATCCTCAATACTGTCACAGCCACAAGCAACTCACTCTTCCTATCAATTGCTGAATGGAGTAGTATGTTCTGCTAGTCATAGCTATGGTATGGATGTGAGCATGCAAGGGAATCGGGTGGCTGAATGGGATGGCAGCAGATAGTGGACACCTATATGGACAGCATGGAATCCATAACAAATACTGTTGTCAACAAAGTAGGCAGTACTAGAGAAGGTGACAAATCCCATGGCAGGACACACATATGCATGTCAGTGAGGTTCACATACCCAACAACAGCATCAGCCAGTAGGACAGGTGTAGATTACCATAAAGAAAGGCTGTGCTAAGGCCTCCAATCAATGGTAATGGATAAAAGCCCCCCTCCAGACCTACACAGGCAGACTACCAACAGGTCAGGCAGTTGTATGTTAGTTCTGCAGGGTATGAAGTCTGAAACTGAAATGTAGGTCAATAAAACCTAAGATCTGTACTCTACTGATATGCCTCTAGTCTGCATGATAGGTCAGAATACAAAATGAAATGGAAGCCAACGGAGTACCTGAAATACCAGTACAGTCATAGCAAATGTTTACAGTTGTCAGGTGTGCCTCCCCCCAATCCTATGTAGAAATGCAGTAACATGTATGAGTGGGGTTAATAACAGTGAAGCACAGATTACCTGAGCTGTCCCAATTTACAGGATCGATTGTTGCATGTGTACAAAATGCAGGGCTCTGTGTGTTAGGTTGTGTGCTGTACATTGTGTGGAAGTGGTCTGCATGTGGGCATGGAGGGTTGTGTCCCGGTGGCCTATGGCCACTACTGGTGATGACATGGCCATGTTCTGACAACTGCAGTGCCAACCACAATGCGTCCCAGCAAGATCCAATTCAGCAGCCATCCATACTCATTGTTCAGTTGTCAATATCCGTCACCATCTGAAAGATGGACATGCCATGAATGTGGGCCCAAACATACACACAGTACATAGGTGGAAGTACCCTAGACAGAGTACATAAAATGTAATTCTCAACTGCGCACACCTTTGGAATTGTACATACAGGTTAGCAGCACATTAGCTATCTGTGTAGTATGGGATACTGATGTAGTCTGGCCAAACACTAGCAGACCACAAAAGGCACAGGTATGAAGTAATGAGAGACTGCCTATGTCCCTGCATAAGGCAGTATAAGGGGAATGTCCCAGGTATATCTGTGAGTCAGCTACAAGAAGCTTCCATATCACACATGCACTCAGTTCACCCCACCATCAGCCACAGGTTTATCACAGGTCATATCCCTGCTGTTGGGAATGAGTACAGCATGACCCCCATTCTGTATGTGAATACCCACAGAATGCAGCATGCTGAAGAGGTGTCATATGCAGGTGTGTCCACTCCCTAGCTGTAAGCAGCACCCTGCCAGCATCCAGACCAATAGATTAATATGGACAGGAACTATTGCCATTAACACCTCACACATTTACCCTGTCACCCCAGAGGAATCCAGTGACTCACAGCCTGGGACTGTAGGAGTGACAGAATACACTGGCCTGCTACAGATGACCTGCATCACTACCAAATTTCCTACAGTCCTTTGTCAAAGGCCTGTGCCTCACCCGTACTGCCAAAGTGTGTTATCTCATGGAGTCCCAAATAGCAACATAACACAGTCCACAGAACACAAATGCAAGGCCATGTCGACAAATCCCAGTAGTATGCCCACCATGTCCTACTGCATGAACTGTGGACCAACCCCTAAATAATGCTGGGATGAAGGGGCATCTATAGGGATACTTCACAGATATCATGCACATAATGTTAGGAAGAGGAAAGAATAACAGAGTGGTAGGGTGTAGAAGCAAGGACGCCAGGGAGTGTGTGAAGTCTGAAACTCTGATGTGTGCCCATACTACCCCTGCCTGCAAACCCAGTAATTGGTGGCTACAAACTCCCTCATAAACCACAATGTGAAGGGGCACTGGCCAGATATATGAGGCTGCCTCTGGGTACCCTGGGTGAATCTGTACAGCTGAGAGGTATGGCCACAGCAGGATATGGCCATTCTGTTATGTCAATACAAGTAAGAGATCCTCAGCCACCACAATACCAAGGTGCTGGACCATTTACACAGATCCATCAACAAGTGTCTGCAGCTACCCCTCCAGAATGGCATGAGTGTGCAAGAATATATAGGCGGCAGACCGCAATACTAGATACAGCTTTATTCATCTTGTATTTCCCTGGAAATAACTGTGAGCAAATAAGTATACCTTTTGGTAGTTGATGACATAATACATCACACTGTAAAACAGTACATGTCTGAATATTCCCTGCTAACACCAACCATGTAACACAAGCAGCACAGACAGCAACAGTTACAGTATTCCACTATCTGTCACCCATTGTGACTCCATATTGTCAACCTATTTACAGATATCCTGCAGAAACAGGTTGCTAGCTGTAGGTGTAGAACACAAAATCCTGAACTGGAGTACAACCTACCTAGAATGGATTCACACACTCAATACAGAAGGTTATACTGGGCATGCGCCTACACTTAGAGAAATGAAGCCCGTGTCTGACAACAAAATACAGAAGGTCATACTGGGCATGCGCCTACACTTAGAGAAATGAAGCCCATGTCTGACAACAAAATACAGAAGGTCATACTAGGCATGCTTCATGTCTGACAACAAAATACAAAAGGTCATTCTGGGCATGCTCCAACACCTAGAGAAATGAAGCCCATGTCTGACAACAACAGTGGACTATACATATCTGTCAGTCGCAGATGTCTGTGCACACACACCACATTGCACACCATTCATGCTTTGCACACACATTGGATAGGAATACTCACACATATCCAAGGCCAACACACTATAATAGGTCAAACATACACA